>NW_027468674.1:2138674-2158674 GCF_046254945.1 Alosa pseudoharengus
ATTATGTATTGTATTATTTCATGATCGCTAAACATTTGATTCCTTTTAATGTTATCAGTCATCAGTTACAGTGATTGTCAAAAGTGTTGGCACCCATGCTAAAGTTGACTAAAAAGAGGAATACAGTATAAAATCATCTTTTGGAAATTGATCTTAATCCCCTAATTAAAAAAATGAAGCAATATCCAACCTTTAAGGACACCATTTTTTTTGTAAAATAAATAAATAAATAAATGTTCTTCCTTAAAAAAACAGGGGTCATTGGCACCCATATGTTAAATTGCTATAGAGGCAGATTTTTATTTTTAAAGGCCAGTTATTTCATGGATCCAGGATACTATGCACCCTAATAAAGTTCCCTTGGCCTTTGGAATTAAAATAGCCCCACATCATCAGATACCCTTCACCATACCTAGAGATTGGCATGGTTTTATTTCAGTTAGCCTATTAGCTGGTTTGATTAGCATTGAGCTCAATGAGCATCATTCCAAAGGCCAAGTGTTTCGCCTGTGCCTCTGCATAGAGTGCGTGGTGGCCAGGTGTGTCGCATAACGTCCGAATTGGTCGGCGGAGAAGCTTGGTGTGAGTCCCTGTAACTCTGGGAAACAGGTTAGCTGGGGCTAATGCTAGGGCTAATGCAACACCTCACTCGGAAGATAATCTAATGGATGATGTCCAATCTCGCTCTGAGGAAAACTAAGAAATTGCGCCTTTGTTTGAAATTACCGTTACTCTAATGTAATGTAATTAGAGATGTCCGATAATATCGACCCACCGATATTATCGGCCCGATATTAGCATAAAAATGTAATATCTGTTAATATCGTTATCGGATTTTTTTTGCCTTAAAACCGATAAAATAATGCTTGCGTTCCTGAAGCGTTTACCGGCGCACAGATGATGACCTCATCAAGCTGCGTCTTGAAGCATACAAACAAGCGTGGATGGCTCCTTTTACTGTCTATGGGATGGCTGCAGTAACAAACTTGCTCGCTCTGTTTCAACATTATGTCTGTGGTTTGGAATTGGCCATGGCCGTCGTAGCCCCTTGAGTTGGCCGTGATGCCCCTTTGAAAATCAGAGGTTTACAGGCCACGGTGGCCTTGGTGCCCCCTTCTTTAAATATTCTGCTTTGCGTCCTACTAATAGCGATATATATTTAGCCTATGGCCAAATTACGCAGTGGAGAAAGTGACAGCGCAAGAAAGTGCGTCCAAATTAACCCATTCTTCTCAGTTGAACTACTCGCGAAGTAGCCTACTCATCACACAGACATCACAAGTATCACATGAAAGAGCTTTTTCTCAGCTTTTAAACGATGTTAGCCGCTAATTGCTGTGGTGAACGGTTCGCGAGAAAAATAAATAATATCATTCAATCATAAATTCTACTGAAGGTTTTGCGTCCATCTCCCTACCCATTCATCTCGGTGGAATACTTCAGAACCCTTTGTTTAAAATATGACAAACCATATATCAGAATAAACAGCAGACCTTACCGAACAGAAAGGTGTAAATCAGTCCCCTGTACAGTTAGCCGTTCCAGACTAATCCCGTTTTGAATTTGCAGTAAATTTCAACATACATGGATGTCTCCAATAGTGTTAATTTCGTCAGACGAGACGAGAGGAAATATGTTCGTCAACGACCTTTTTTTTCATGACTAAGACGAGACGATGACGAGACGGCAGTAATGTCCTGAAACACTAACTAAGACTATCTTAAGATGCATTATTGTTGACGAAAAAAGACGAGACTAAAATGTTTTGCATGAAATAAAAACTAAGATAAAATCTCTCTTCATTTTCGTCTACAAAATGAGAAGACAGAATATCTAGCTGTTACGTTTTCAAAATATTCCGAATGAGTTCATACTCAACAGCTTTCCTGTAGGCTAGTCTACGTGCTGTTGCTGCAACCCTGTGGCTGCAACACGAAACTACATGGAACAAGAACACCGGAGATTTCTGCCAGAGTTAGCTAAGCTTTATGCCACAATGCTACATACCCAGAAGTTGAAGCTTCTCTCATACAAATTAACATCCCCCAGAATGTCCATCCGAAAATGTTCATCATGTAATGTCAACTATTTAACTAGTTAGACTGATGATACAAAGTTTGCTGACAAAAAATCAGAATGAGTAATTATAACAGACGAGTAGCCCTGTGGACACACAATATTGTTGGAAAATTGAGATGTGTGAAACACTATTTGACTCAAATGGTAATCAGAAATAATTTGTTATAAAAAAAGACTAAAATGTGTTGACTAAAACTGACTAAGACTAAGATACCTTTAGTTTTCTTTTGATTAAAACTAGACTAAAATGACGACACTTTTAGTCGACTAAAACTTGACTAACAAAAATTATATTTGAATGACTAAATATAACAAAGACTAAAAAGGACATTTCGTCACAGGACTAAGACTAAGACTAAATTAAAAATAGGTGACAAAATTAACACTAGTCTCCAAATTTGGGATTTAAGTTTTACACTGTGTTTAAATTGTTCCACATTATTTCATAACGGGCCAAATACAAAACAAATATTACAAATGTCGCCTAGATATCGGTAAATCAGGGGACAGCTGACTGTAAGAGTTTGTGAAAGTAGCCCTAAAGCAACACCAAAGAGTTTTTTGTACCTTAAAATAATGTTTCCAAAATTGTTTCCGTGGTTCATCAACTCGTAACAGGGTGAACGGCACTTCTGCATTCGCTTCGCGGCCCTCTATCGGCTGTAACCGCACTATGCAAGTTTGCCAGATCGGGTAGCGGGTTTGTAGTTCGATGGAATGAGACATAAGAAACTACAAATTTGACTTGCATGATGTCGCAATACATCGTACTTTCATAAAATCATGCAACATATTCTACCTTGTCTATGGACATCGTTATTTGCAAAGCCGTTGCTGGATAAACAAATAGCGTGCGTGCGACAGAGGAAAAGTTCTTTGGTGTTGCTTTAATGATCACAAAATGCTAAGCATGCATCTAGGCTATTTGAGTTTCTTAAAGCTGAGCTGTGCTTAAATTGTTCAATACATGATTTCATAACAGGCCAAATATAAAATAAATGTTAAATATAGCCTAGATATCTGAAAATATTAGATGATCAGATGATTTACAGTTATATGTAATATGTCATGTTTTATGTTTTTGTATACAGTGATGCAGGTCTACTGCAGTGAATACAACTTTGATCATTTTTATAGCCTACTACTGTATAGTTAACTTTGGCCTTGGTGCCCTGACATGTGACCTTTGTGCCCCCCACCAAATATGCCCAACTGAAGGCCAAGTGGCCTTGCCCCTAAAATGGTGAAATTCCAAGCCTGATTGTGGGTATTGCCCGTTATGTACTTCACCTCAAGCCTGAAGTATTTTTTGTAGCTCAAACAAATGTTTTCAAAATTGTGCAGTATAGTTGCTTGCCACAGTGTAATTGACTCATATTTGTGCATTCATTCAATTAAGGTGATTGAGTTTTAGTTAAAGAAACAGTTCATGAAGCATCCTACAAATGCAGGCTCATTTAACACAGAAAAAGGGTAGCCTGTCATACACTATGCCTGTTATTTTAGTTGGCTTTACATTCTGCTATGTTGCACATAGTTGTTCAGGTACAATGTTTTATCATTTGTGAAGAAGTCAAATTTGCCCTATTTGTTGTGGGCATTGTCAAGATTATCTCAGGGAGAGTGTAATCCAAACTGTTGTTTGAGACAATTAAAAAATAAACATGGAACTTTTTCCCTAAATTAAGTTGAAGTATTTTTCTTATTTTGCACAGACAATGTTAACATTTGGAAAGCCTTGTTGCATTCAAGAATGCATCCAGTGGGGCATCACAATAACATTAAGCATGTTGTGTTAATTCCACAACAGGAGATATGTGATGTTACCTAAATTAGTTTTGAGGAAAAATAACCCACATATCGACATCGGTATCGGCTGATATCGGAATCGAAATTTTAGAGTTGGACAATATCGGCATATCGGGTATCGGCAAAAAAGCCAATATCGGACATCCCTAAATGTAATATCACTCCAAAACCATTGTGTGCATTAAGTTGAATTACTCTTATATAATGTAATATCACTCCAAAACCATTGTGTGCATTAAGTTGAATTTTGGAAATGAGCATATTGAGGCAAGGAGAATGTGATTAGAAGGTAACACTTTATAATAAGGTACCATAATAAATAGCAAACTATAGTCATTATCTAACCCTTAATATTTGTAAATTGTTACTGAAATATCTATTTCGCACAAGTGAATAGTTTTCTGTCTTTATTGCCCCCACAATCCAAACACCCACCTCCCCCAACACTCACACACAATCTCTACACAGCCTAAACCACAACCCACCTCCCCAACACTCACACACAGTCTCTACACAGCCTTAACCACAACCCACCTCCCCAACACTCACACACAATCTCTACACAGCCTAAACCACAACCCACCTCCCCCCACCCCCAACACTCACACACAATCTCTACACAGCCTAAACCACAACCCACCTCCCCAACACTCACACACAATCTCTTCACAGCCTAAACCACAACCCACCTCCCCAACACTCACACACAATCTCTACACAGCCTAAGCTACAACCCAGCACCCCAATCCCTCAATGATCCCTCCCCAATGTCTAATATGCACTTTACATCTGTACAGTACAAACACAACTTCATTGCATTTTTTACACCAGTAACTATGGTGTAACTATTAACTTGTGCCAAAGGGTTAGGTAATGACTAGTTTGCTATTTATAAAGTGTTACCCAGTTGTTTACTCAGTTCCAAAGAAATACACGTTCATGCCTGATTATGCCTGTGTGTGTGTGTGTGTGAGAGAGAGAGTGCCTGAATTTTTGGACATTGGAAATGGGCTTCAATGGCCTCTTGGCCAGCAAATCCCAAATTTGACTAAGGTTCATATGGGTGTTCTGCAAAAACTGCTGTTGAAATTCATTACAAAAAATCTGTGTATACTTTGTTTGGGATTTGCACATGTCCACACGCACATGGACATGCAACCTGCTCCTGCACACACCAACACCACTGACTACTGACACACACCTCCCTCAACACACCAACACCACTGACTACTGACCACACGCATCACACCTCCCTCAACACACCAACACCACTGACTACTGACACACACGCATCACACCTCCCTCAACACACCAACACCACTGACTACTGACCACACTGACTGTCCCTACTGTCCCAACCCTTTTGCATTGGAATGGAAGTAAATAAAGCATCGTGGTATTGGTATGCTACCACGCCTCGTTTCCCTTCTCTTTGTTGTGGCTCCATGACAGAGGCCTCCTCCCTGAAACTTGTCTTGCTGCTTTCCATATCGGAAACCTGTCCCTGAGAAACCCTGCTGACAGGTGGCAGGAACAGTGGCTTTGGTTTTTTGATGGAGGAGGTCACATACTGGGACACACACACACACACACACACACGCCTGCCCAATCTGTGTAGGGTGGAAGACAGACAAGTTCTCGGTTAGACTAGACCATTAAACGTTTGCACTGCCTACCGTGCCTTTTATATAAGGCCCTGGGTAAAAGTGCAAAAACGGCTCATATTGAGGGTCTTGTAAACTATTGTTTTGTATCCATATGGCACAAATCATTATTTTGTCTGCAAATACAATACTTTATTAATGTTGAGCCAATATTTGAGGTATTAAGGATAAAACAAGGTGCGTTTTTTTGGTAATGTTCACAGGAGTGGTATGTGAGGTAGCTAGTAGAAACACAGAAATCAACATGGGAATAGTTCAGTTTATGGTCATTTAGTGTATAAAGTGCCAATGATGTACCATGTTTCATTCATACTTAAATACACTTACCTGGTTACATTGTATACCTGTGGGTTTTCATTCTTGGCCCTGAGGCAAAACAATCATTTTGACTCAATTTATTTATCTATGGCACAACATTGGCGCTTATTGTACACTAATTGCCCATACACTGAGCTACTTTCACATAGATTTCAAGTGCCTACTAGCTACAACACATACCGTTTTAATCCTATGAAAATGAATCTTCGAGGCCATTGTACGTGGAGAGCTCATATATTGATACAACATTAATCAAATATAGTATGTAAAGAAAACAATAATGACCGATACCAAATGTGTACAAAACAAGTTTATACTACCCTTAATGTCACTCTTTTTGCACTTGTTTCCAAATCTAGGGCCTTGTAGAAAATCAATGAGAATGCCGTACAAACTTTTAATGGTTCAGTCATACAGAGAACATGTTTCTCTTCCACCCTATAAAGTTTGGGCTGCCTATGAATAATACTTTTCATTATTATTGCCCAAACAGTGTGATTTTCAGGCTCTAAAACTGAAGAACTTTCAAGGGCTGAAAATAATATGAAACCATAGGATTGGAACAGAAGTATTGTACAGGCCTTGGTTTTGGGACCCATTATTGATATAGACCAGGATTGAACAAAAGATGGTTCAGCAACAACCTTGGGGATCAATAAAGTATCTATCTATCTATCTATCTATCTACATACTTTATCTGATATGGGGGCCTGAGACTTTGCTGAGTTACTGGAAACAAGTTACCAATTGAATAAGAATGTGAGTGTCTGTTTGGTTCTGTAGAATGAAGTTACCAATTGAATAAGAATGTGAGTGCCTGTTTGGTTCTGTAGAAGGAAGTCATTGATTAACTCTGTAGAAGGAGGTCATAGACTAACTAAGCCATTGACTAAGCTGTCCAGGTGCTCTTAAGTCTAGTCATTAATAGTAGCATACAGTTATCCAACATAATCATATATTTTGAAGCACACAGACATGAATGCGGAAAATGTCGACCGCTGGCCCTGACGGTGAAACGTGTAAGCCTGACCCTAACCCTGATAAGGGTGGACGACAGATAAACAGCCATTCAGGTTTTGCAACATTGTGAAGAACAGCCTTCACACTACTCCATTGCCAACAGTATGGTACTGACCAGTAGAAATTATGACTTTGATAGATCCTGGTGTCGATGCCATAGTGTGTGTGTGTGTGTGTGTGTGTGTGTCTTACCTCTGGCCAGTAGAAAGACTGCTGTAAGGACTCTGATAGCTCCTCGTGTTGATGCCATGGTGTGTGTGCTACAGAGCTGCTGCTCCAGCATTTTAATACACCTGTGCTGACACGCCCACTTCACCTGTACCTGAGCACACACACACACACGCCCACAGACAAACATCTGTGAGGAATGTTCCCGTACTAGTTAAGTCCGCACACTAGAGCTCCATTATTTTTTTCTTTTTATTCACCACATGTGACGTTTCGGGACACACTGCCCTTCCTCAGACAAAAGACGTGTTTGTGTTTAATCATTATTTTTTGCCTACAGGCATGCATACATGTAGATGAGAATAATTTCTTATTTCTTAATAATCATTAACAAACCCATTCTAACTGATCTTATAAACTAGTGGTCCCCAAACTTTTTCTTCCGAGGGCCAGCTCACTATGCCTGGCTCTAAGAGAGGGCCAGAGACTCGGAGTATATCAGTAACCATAAATAGCTTAGTGTTGTGAACAGCAGTCTACCTTAGTTGAATATTCCATTACATTTAATAATAGGCTATTGCAATTTAATACCATTGTTAGCTGTGTTTATATTGCCATCATGCCATATCAGTGTAAAATGTAGCTCAAATTAAATAATAGGCCTACTAATAAAAATACTTTTGCATTCCCAAAAGTATTAGCAGGGAGTCCCAAAAGTATATTTTATTAAAAATGTGTGAACTCTGTGTCTTTGAATACACAGCACAGTGAATATCCTACAAATAATTTAAAGTTCTCAAACTCTGAGAATTTTAGGAAGTGCTGAAGTGGTTCACTTTCACTCACCTTATGAGAACTTTGTGAACTCTTTGTATGAACATTTGAACGAGTGAATAAAAAAATATTATCCCAGAAAGTCCCAGAAATATGACTTGAATAGACGTTAGTTAGTTATTAACAATTAATGGATAAACTTTTAGAATACTTTGAGCACTGATGCAGTCAGCATAGGCCTCTTACATTGTTTGCAGGTAGGCCTACATTTCATTCCGTTTTCGATGGCAAACGCGAAACAGCGCCAAAATAACCACCAGTGGACAAAAAGAGTATAACGTGTACTGTTAAGACTCGCCATAGAGAATGAATGGGGGAAATTGCGGAGGTTATAGTTTGACGATGTCGTACTCCCGTGCGGGCCGGATGCTACATACCACAGACATGTTTTGGGGGGCCACCCAAAATGAGGTGGCGGGCCGGGCCGTAGTTTGGTGACCACTGTTATAAACCAAAGACAATTCCTTAACAACTGTTAAATAATGGAAATATTATTTCATTAACAAATTATTATTGCATAATGTATTATTAAAAACAATTTATAAACATATTTTAATATAGGCTTTTTTACTATGAACAATATTACCATGTATAACTGTGTGTAACTGTGTAAGCTAAAACAGTATGTTAAATATAAGTGAGCTAAAACAAACAGTGTGTTAAATATGAGTGAGCTAAAACAGCATGTTAAATATGAGTGAGCTAAAACAGTGTGTTAAATATGAGTGAACTATAACAGCATGCTAAATATGAGTGAGCTATAACAGCATGTTAAATATGAGTGCGCTATAACAGCTATAACAGTGTGTTAAATATGAGTGAGCTAAAACAGCATGTTAAATATGAGTGAGCTATAACAGCATGTTAAATATAAGTTAGCTAAAACAGCTTGTTAAATATGAGTGAGCTAAAACAGCATGTTAAATATGAGTGAGCTAAAACAAACAGTGTGTTAAATATGAGTGAGCTAAAACAGCATGTTAAATATGAGTGAGCTAAAACAGTGTGTTAAATATGAGTGAACTATAACAGCATGTTAAATATGAGTGAGCTATAACAGCATGTTAAATATGAGTGCGCTATAACAGCTATAACAGTGTGTTAAATATGAGTGAGCTAAAACAGCATGTTAAATATGAGTGAGCTATAACAGCATGTTAAATATGAGTTAGCTAAAACAGCTTGTTAAATATGAGTGAGCTAAAACAGCATGTTAAATATGAGTGAGCTATAACAGCATGTTAAATATGAGTTAGCTAAAACAGCTTGTTAAATATGAGTGAGCTAAAACAGCATGTTAAATATGAGTGAGCTATAACAGCATGTTAAATATGAGTGAGCTAAAACAAACATTGTGTTAAATATGAGTGAGCTAAAACAGTGTGTTAAATATGAGTGAGCTAAAACAGACAGCGTGTTAAATATGAGTGAGCTAAAACAGCGTGTTAAATATGAGTGCGCTATAACATCATGTGGACGAAAGGACCAAAAAATATATCCGAAATGATTCGGGTACGTGTGTACAGGGAATGAAGCTGATGACTTTGACAAAGCAGGACATATTTGACAAGGCCGAGGTGTTACTTATGACATTAAATAAAGTTCTAATTCTGTCACACTTAAATTCGACAGACATCTTGTAACACCTGTGCTTGCCCAAATATTTCATGTAAAAATGGCTGCTTTAGAAAAGGTCTATTCTAATATCATTCCTGATTTCATTCATAATAATTAATGTATGCATTCATACCGTGTACTATTAATAACAACCACAACAACCGGAGAGCAGTAAAATATGTTTAATTGCTTAAAATAAACACACACACACAAAACCATTACACCTTACCATTAGAGATCATGGGATATGTTCAACAGAAACACAAAACAACAATATTGCAACAATATTGCAATTTCCTACGTTAACAGGAAGAAAGGTAAGACAGACATTGTCGTGTTCGTCATGTTTTCTAACATGTTCAAAGGGCTGCCTCACTTACATGCAGAACAGCACAGTCACAGTCAACGTCACAGACAAAAATTTACATTTTTTATCTAAAACTAACTGCAACTGTACATAAAATTGAACATTTTCATTGCAATAAATAACAACTATTGGTTTAAAGTGCTAACATCAAACCAGAGGACCTGCGGTCACTTGCAGTGCAGATGGCCAGTCACGTACAGAGCTCATGTCCAGTTACTTCAATGAGCTGACAGTGCTTCCTTCACAACGCTGATCCCTGATAGCTGCATGGCTGCATGTAAATGTTCATATTGGGCTGAGCCACGACAGAGGAAAAAGAGCTTTGAGAGAAGAAGTAGAACACGTATGCAGTTTGAGCCATAAATACAGGAATCAATCATCGACTCCAGCGTCCGGTCCTCACATGAAGATGGGAAGTCAACATGAGGACGAGACAAACACCCACAACTAAGACACAGTGCTGTTGCTGCTGTTGTTGTTGTTGTTGTTGTTGTTGTTGTTGTTGTTGTTGTTGTTGTTGCTGCTGCTGCTGCTGTTGCTGCTGCTGCTGTTGTTGTTGTTGTTGCTGCTGTTGTTGTTGTTGTTGTTGCTGCTGTTGTTGTTGTTGTTGTTGTTGTTGTTGCTGCTGTTGTTGTTGTTGTTGCTGCTGTTGTTGTTGTTGTTGTTGTTGTTGTTGGTGTTGTTGTTGTTGTTGTTGTTGTTGTTGTTGTTGCTGTTGTTGTTGTTGTTGCTGTTGTTGTTGTTGCTGTTGTTGTTGTTGTTGTTGTTGTTGCTGCTGCTGCTGCTGCTGTTGTTGCTGTTGTTGTTTTAAACCAAGTGGTGTGTAGGGCTAGGTGCAGCAGTGGATTGTGGGTAGTCGTGACCTTTGACCTGAGGGCTAGTGCTGGGAGGCCAGCAGGGGGGTGAGTGCGAGGAGGAGGAGGGAGAGGAGGGAGAGGGCCATGCAGGAGTGGCGCCCCCCACTGGACGCTCTGGTGGTGGTGGTGGTGGCTGTGGTGGTGGTGGTGGTATTGGTGCTGTTGCTCGTGGTGGCGACGGAGGGGAAAGAGAAACTCGACAGGAAGCTTCTGAAACGAGATGTCCGGCTAAAGACCTGCGATGAGGCGCGATCTGATTGGCCAAAGTCTCTGGAGGTGGAGTTGGACGAGGAGCTGGAGTTGGATGAGGTGGAGTTGGATGAGGTGGAGTTGGATGAGGTGGAGTTGTTAGAGGAGGTGGAGTTGGATGAGGTGGAGTTGTTAGAGGAGGTGGAGTTGGATGAGGAGGTGGAGTTGGATGAAGAGGAGGTGATGGTGACCACTGAAAGCTGGAACCATGAACTCCCCTGTTTACACATGAGTGGACCTCCCATATCACCCTGACAACAGAGAGAGTAGCAGAGTTACACAACATGAACTCCCCTGTTTACACATGAGAGGACCTCCCATATCACCCTGACAACAGTGAGAGTAGCAGAGTTACATAACATGAGAGAATAAAGGGTTACACTTTATTTGACAGTGTCGGCATAAGAGTGACATGACACTGTCATGAACGTGTCATAAACAAGTCATAAACGTTTATGACATAACGCTTCTGTTATTAAGTGACATTCAGTTTTTGTCATAACAAGTTAGGGTTAGGGTTAGGTTTAGAGATAGAGTTAGGGTTGGGGTTATAGGATTAGGGTTAGGGTTATGTCACTCAGTGTCATTACAGTGTCATGTCACTCTTATGTCGATACTGTCAAGGGTTAGGGTTAGGTTTAGAGTTAGGGTTAGGGTTAGGCTTAGGGTTAGCGTTGTTACCGAATAAAGACTAAATCCAGTGCACTCACACACACAGGGATGAGGACGACAGATGGAGTCTAGAGAGGAAGAGAGAGATAGACAGAGAGAAAGAGAGGAAGGAAGAGAAGCATCTCTTTGCCTGCTCTATCTGAAGAGTGTTGAGAGGGAGAGAGAGAAATGGAGCGAGAGAGAGTGAGAGAAAGAAAGAGTGAGAGGAAGAGGTGTTAGCTATTTGTTTCCTCACCTGTTCTATCTGAACAGTGTTGGTGCAGATGTCATCAGCAGAGGAGGATGCGTTGCCACAGGCAACCACTGATGTCTGCACTTCCTTAAGAGGCTGCTCGCCTGCAAAGGGGGAGAGAGAGAGAGAGAGAGAGGGATGAGGAAGAGAGAGAGGGAGAGAGAGATATGGCAGAGTCAAGGAGAGGTAGAGATCATACATATTGTCTCATTGTCTCAACTTCTAAACATTCAGTCACACACACACACATACTTTTGTTCTCTCTCACACACACACACACACATACTCTTGTTCTCTCACACACACACACACACACACACACACACATACTATTGTTCTCTCACACACACACACACACACACACACGCACACACACATACACACACACACACTTGTTCTCTCACACACACACACACACACACACACACACACACACACTCTTGTTCTCTCTCACACACACACACACACACTAACCTGTGGTGTTGCCCCAGCCTGCAACCCAGCAGGTGGTTCCCGTGGCGATAGTGGCCCCGCCCCGCTCGACACAGATTGGCTGGATGAAGTTGGAGAGGGTGGGCTTCCTGGACAGCTGCAGCATGGCTACGTTATCGCCTGATAGGGTGCTCAGAGTGATGTTGGCCACGCCCACTGACACCTCATTGGGGTTGGAGCCGTTCTGTCTCTGGCGGCCCAGAAACACCGTCCAATTGGACGCTGAAGGAGAACTGGGGGAGGAGTTAAAGACAAACTTAATCATACTACACTGTGTCACAGTCATAATCACATAAATATTATTTCAGATTAGATTAGATTCAATCATAATCACATACATATTATTTCAGATTAGATTAGATTCATCAATATTACTTTAACTCTGACTCATCAGTTCAAACTCCTCCTTAGCGAAGTTCAGATTCAGTTCAGATTTTATGGGAGTTAAGCAGCCAGTTCAAATATTCGTAAGTTCAAACATTCGTAAGTTTAAATATTCGTAAGTTCAAATATCAAACATCTACTTCCCAATGGAGTGCAAAGCTGTCATGACTGTTGATTTGTTCTCACATATTTCATTAGCCATATTAGCAATTTAGAGTTAATGTTACTGTTACAGTATCTAACAACAATCTACTACTGCGGTAGGCCTATAGCGGTGGCTGAAATATTTCCAAAACACAAAGACCATTATTATACTGTTATAAAAATAAAATGTAATTTTATTCCATACAGCAAAGTAAAAACAGAGGAGGTGAGACATAAAGGAGTTTCAGCAACACTAACTCTAATGGTGTAAGATATAAAGGGGTTTCAGCAACACTAACTCTAATGGTGTCAGATATAAAGGGGTTTCAGCAACACTAATACTAACGGTGTCATCAACATTCAAAGTGCTGTGAGTGGTGTGACATGCTTCTGATACCATCAGACAGTTGGTTGGTTGGATGACAACGGTAAAATTGTCATTCTATGCAACAATATTTTGATTTAGTAGCTACTAACTATCGTGTAACTTAAGCAGCAATGGTGTAGACCCCTGTTTATGGGAGTTCTGATTCCTTATAAGAGTTCAGATTCCTTATAAGGACCAGTATGTAGGAAATAATGGAAAATAAATTGTAACCATTTCAAAAATGATCACCATATGTCGTCAGAGAGTAAAGAAACACGATGAATTGAAGTAATGGCTTATTTGACAACATTACTATAACCCGTGAAACCCTGTAAAACCCGTGAAAAAATTAGTTACAGGGGGGAATCTCTTTTTATGTTAGTTATTTTCGTTTATGTTTTGAACGATTTAATTCTAAAATAGCGTATTAATAATGGGCTGGCGTGTTCTCCTATTTGGGTTGCCAGCGAAGGCCAACTGTCAACAGCTGTCAGTTGTAGTCACGAGTAGGCCTAGCCTACGAGAGCCAGCCAAATTTCCAAAATTAAAACAAGAAACCAATTAAGTGGACATTGGAGGAGCTTCCTGAGATGGCGACGTCTTCATCAAACGAAGAATATCAAGTCTGACGCAGAGCTGGCCATGTTTCTCCACGACTTTCTCCATGGCTTATTTGACAACATTACTATAACCTGTAAAACCCCGTAAAACCCATGAAAAAAAATGAGTTACGGGGCGGAATCTCTTGGAATTTTCGTTTAATTCTAGAATAGCGTATTAATAATGGGCTGGCGAGTCCTCCTATTTGTGTTGCCAAATTAGCAAAGGCCAACTGTCAACTTGCTGTCAGTTGTAGTCATGAACGCCTTCGAGGCAGGCAAATTTCCAAAATTAAAACAAGAAACAAATTAAGTGGACATCGGAGGAGCTTACTGATATGGCGACGTCTTCGTCAAATGAAGAATATAAGTCTATAAGTCTGACGCAGAGCTAGCCATATTTCTCCACGACAGGTAGCTTAGGCTAAACTTAATCTGCATCGCTAACTTCAGCTAAATATGTTACGTTGGTTAGAGAGGTATTTTTTGTTTTCACTGTTTCCGTAATGTGTAGCTGGGTCATAGTTGGAAAAACGTTAAAGCAGCTGCAGGTCAACTAACGTTATTAGCTAAGTCTTCATTACATCTGGCAACCCAGAAGAGGCTTGCGTCTGGTAGTCTTGAGAACGTTCACCAGTGTTTTGATTTTGGCCTACAGAACGTTCGGTAACAATCCTACAAATCGCTCCTTTAACCCTTAGAACCCTAAGCTGTTTTTAGGGCATTTTCACTACCTTTATTCATAAGGATTTATTCTGGTCATTGTAAGTGCCACACACATATATTATATATTGTTGTTTTTCAGGAGAGTCTAGGCTATTCAGAACTGCCATCATTTAATGTATTAATACTAGCATTGATTTTATTTAGATTTTTAAAGAATTAAAATATAAAAAGTGTATTATAAAAAGTATTATATTTCGACATGTATCTCACCACAGCAAGCTGCATTTCATGTGTGTGTAGGGCAGACTGTCCTGAATCGGGCAATATAATTGCCATGTTGGAGGGATACTCTGGGGCTGAGCAATTTACACAAATTTTTGCTGTGTGATTTACGGAAATAAATGCCATTTTTTATTTAGTGATGAAAAATGACCTTTCTGCGCTCCATATCTGTGACACGAACTGATCTGACCTGACTTGACCCGAGGTTGCGTGTTAGCCTGCATGCCTGTGTGTATGCAGTCATAATAATTCTCAACTTTTTACTGCATTGCCATGAACAAAGTAAAGGCAAAAAAGGTGTTTATTTGTTGAACAAATTGGGATGCAATGTGAGCCTTGAATTGGATGCCATGCAGGAATTTGCTAGGATCTCAAAACCGGAATATGAACATGCTTTGCCATAGAGAAACACATGATAGCATTGGATTATAAACATGCTTTGCCACAAGAACAGACAAAAACGTGGGGTAAGTCCAGCTATATGAAGTTATTATTTTGCTGTCACTTCGTCTGTTTTATAATCCAGAAGGATGTACTTGGTATCAAATGATAGCTCTGAGTCTCCTCTTTCATCTGACATGTGTGGCATATCTATGCGATCACGGGTCCGCCAGTAATTCAAACGAGAGTAATGAGTGTGCAGCGTTGGTTTGTGTACATGACGTTATTATTTTGCAGTCACTTCGTCTGGTTTTATAAGCCAGAAGGATTGATAAACATGGTACCAATGGATAGCCCTGTGCCCCCTCTTTCATCTGATATGCTTGCCATATCGATGTGATCACGGGTTCGCGAGTAATTCAAACTAGAGTAATGTGTGTGCAGGTGAACGCAGAGAAGTATAGACTGTAAATATGATGCAATTTGATTTAATTTCATGATTTTTTTTAATTTTCATACTTGATCGTACAGACAAGTGTGTAGTCTCGTTGGAAAGCCCCACTTCTGCTCTGTCATCGCAATAAAGGTTTCATCTCGCTGCGATGAACCGTTCCGGAGCAATGTAACAGAGAAGAAAGGGTGTGTTTTTTGACGCACTTTGCGTCAATCGGGTTCTAAGGGTTAAGGGAGTTCAGACTCCTGTTTATGGGAGTTCTTATTCCTTATGAGAGTTCTGGTTCCTTATGGGAGTTCTGATTCCATATGAGAGTTCTGATTCCTAAGGGAGTTCAGACCCCTGTTTATGGGAGTTCTGACCCTAATGGCTTCCATGTAACTCCAATTTTTCCTCAAGAATATGTGGGTGTTTGGGACTATGTGTGTTTGTGGGTTTGTGTGTGTGTGTGTGTGTGTGTGAGTGTGTGTGTGTGCATAAGGTGTGTACTCCTACCTAGAGAAGCAGTTGGCTGATGTGAGGACAAGGTCCTCACCGACCAGAGTTCCTCCGCACACGTGTGCACCGCGTTTCGTACTGTGCAGACTGGCCATCCAGGGCCACACCCCCGCCGCCACATCCGATCCACCAATCAGACGCGAGTTCAGAGCCGCCCGTCCACATACCACCGCTAGGGGGGCAGGTATAATCAAACATGCAGATGGGACACACACACACACAGCAGAAACACACACACACACACACACACACACACAGGTAGGACACACACACACACACGCACACACAGCAAATGAAAGGGGAAAGGATGATGGAGATGGAGAAAGAGAAGGATGAGAGAAAGAGAAGGATGAGAGAAAGAGAAGGATGAGAGAAAGAGAGAGAGAGAAAGGAAGGGAGGGAGGAAAGGAGAAGCATCATTAACATTAGTTATATTGAGGCAGCAGACCATCCTCCCACTTTACAATATCTGACCAGATATCTCAGACCCCACGTACAGGGTGATGGGGTGTTGGGGTTGTTATGTGTTGGGGTGATGGTGTGTTGGGGTGATAGTGTGTTGGGGTTGTTATGTGTTGGGGTGGTGGTGTGTTGGGGTGATGGTGTGTTGGGGTTGTTAAGTGTTGGGGTGATGGTGTGTTGGGGTGATGGTGTGTTGGGGTTGTTATGTGTTGGGGTGATGGGGTGATGGTGTGTTGGGGTTGTTATGTGTTGGGGTGATGGGGTGATGGTGTGTTGGGGTGGTGGTGTGTTGGGGTGATGGTGTGTTGGGGTTGTTATGTGTTGGGGTGATGGTGTGTTGGGGTTGTTATGTGTTGGGGTGATGGTGTGTTGGTGTGGTGGTGTGTTGGGGTTGTTATGTGTTGGGGTTGTTATGTGTTGGGGTGATGGTGTGTTGGTGTGTTGGGGTTGTTATGTGTTGGGGTGATGGTGTGTTGGTGTGGTGGTGTGTTGGGGTTGTTATGTGTTGGGGTTGTTATGTGTTGGGGTGATGGTGTGTTGGTGTGTTGGGGTTGTTATGTGTTGGGGTGATGGTGTGTTGGTGTGTTGGGGTTGTTATGTGTTGGGGTGGTGGTGTGTTGGGGTGATGGTGTGTTGGTGTGTTGGGGTTGTTATGTGTTGGGGTGGTGGTGTGTTGGGGTGGTGGTGTGTTGGGGTGGTGGTGTGTTGGGGTTGTTATGTGTTGGGGTGATGGTGTGTTGGGGTGATGGTGTGTTGGGGTGGTGGTGTGTTGGGGTGGTGGTGTGTTGGGGTTGTTATGTGTTGGGGTGATGGTGTGTTGGGGTGGTGGTGTGTTGGGGTGATGGTGTGTTGGGGTTGTTATGTGTTGGGGTGATGGTGTGTTGGGGTGGGGGTGTGTTGGTGTGTTGGGGTTGTTATGTGTTGGGGTGGTGGTGTGGTGGTGTGTTGGGGTGGTGGTGTGTTGGGGTTGTTATGTGTTGGGGTGGTGGTGTGTTGGGGTTGTTATGTGTTGGGGTGATGGTGTTACTTACGTGCCACTGTGGTGGGTGCAATGGTGGTGGTGGTGGTGGTGGTGGTGGTGGTGATGGCAGGCAGACCAGCACAGGTGGCAGTAAGGTCCGAGTCAGTCCCACTGGAGGTGAACGTGACGAAGCCCGGCTGGTTACTGGTGATCTGGGCGTTAATCCAGCTCTCGTACTGGGAGACGCGTGCGTACACCCCCGGGAATTCTGCCAGAGCACAGCCGATACCGAAGCTCACGACGCCGGACTGGACCCACGTGTTATTCTGCTTACTCACCATCGGACCACCAGAGTCTCCCTGGGAAACGGGTCAGAACGGACTAGTGTTACCATCCCATAATGCCAAAAACCCAGTTATAGGCTCACCTGACACAGGTAAACTCTCACAGACATGATCACCTGAAAATGTATTTTTCTCATCAACTGACACACAGCACTCCACAAAAAGCAGGTGTTTGGAGTGTTTTGTAAATTCAGTATTCAGTAGTAGTTACGGGCTTGCTTGACACAGACAAACTCTCACAGTATCATCTGACACAGCTAAATAGTTATGGGCTCACCTGACACAGGTAAACTAATGATCACCTGACACAGGTACAGTAAACTCTCACATGATCACCTGACACAGGTGGGCCCTTAATGCGACACGTCATGGAGAATGCTTCATAGAAATATTAGTTCTAAATGAATATGTCAAACCATGGTTCTGTCACAACCTGTTCTGCTAGGGAGAGTGAAGTTTGTCACCTGACACAGGTAAATAGTCACATGATCACCTAATACAGGTAAATAGTCACATGATCACCTGACACAGGTAAATAGTCACATGATCACCTGACACAGGTAAATAGTCACATGATCACCTGACAGGAGTCCTTGCCGCCCTCGTCCCTCCCGGCACAGACCATGTTGTTTGTGATGCCGATGTTCTGCACGCTGTACTTGCAGAAGCAGTTCCTGTTTCCCACGACAGGCACCTCCACTTCCTGTAGCGTCTGGGGTGAGGGGAGGGGCACTAGGGAAGACAGCGACCAATCAAAGTGTGTCTTACTGCACAGAGACACTATAAATATGTTGTATTTGACAAGAATAGAGATGCTAAAGCAAGTGTCCATTGTGGTAATGAACAGTGTGTCACAAGGGCTGTTTTTACTGCAGGAACTGGAGCTGATAGTTTTCGGGACCTGGGCCACTTGCTTTTCCATTAGATGAACCGCCACATAACACAACGTTTTGGGAATTTCTACGGGGCTGAATCAAGTCGCTGCCTCGGGGTAGATACTTCAGTGCGGGCCAGAAAAACTTGAGATGTAAACAAGGCGTGAACGAGGTGTGTGTGGAAGACTACAAGCACATTTTTTAAAACCCAGCAACGCAGACATCAGATACAGCTAAATACATTACAGGTAAGGCTATTAGCAACGCAGATGTCAGATACAGCTAAATACATTACAGGTTAGGCTGTTAGCTGGTTGAGTGTTTGATATTGTTGTTACGTCGAGACTAGAAAAAGACTCGGACTGACTTGAAACAGATCGGAATACCAACTTACACTAAGCGATTGAGATGAGTGGAGTGTGCCACAACTGCAGTAAAACTCCCATGATTTCATTCGACATTCGGACATGTAGTCGCCAACGGCTTGAAAATCCCACACTCTGCATCAGAAGACCTAATTCACTTTGAATGGGCTAACGTCATGCATTGCCAAACATCAGGACTCAGGAGTGAGTTTTTTGATGTGAATACCTGCTAGTGTATGTTGGCAAGCTAGCTACTCACAGCTTGTTGGTAGCGATTATAGTGGCATGCCATGGCTGTTGCTGTCAGTCGCGGTACACCCTTGTTAGTGTTGGACAAGCTATCGGACATACAGTGATGGCCAAAAGTGTTGGCACCCATGCTAAAGTTGACTGAAAAGAGGAATATAAAATCATCTTTTGGAAATGGATCTTAATGCCTTAAGTGAAAAATGAGGAAATATCTAACCTTTAAGGACACCAATTTTCTTAGTGAATGAATAATGTATCATAAATAAATAAATGTTCTTCCTTAAAATACAGGGGTCATAAGTATTGACACCCCTATGTTAAATTCCTAGTATTTCCTAGTATTTCCTAGTAAATTCATAGAGACATGCAGATTTTTATTTTTAAAGGCCAGTTATTTCATGGATCCAGAATACTGTGCATCCTGATAAAGTTACCTTGGCCTTTGGAATTAAAATAGCCCCACATCATCACATACCCTTCACCATACCTAGAGATTGGCATGGGTGTTATTTCAGTTAGCCTATTAGCTGGTTTGATGCTCATTGAGCTCAATGCAAATCAAACCAGGGGTGTCAATACTTATGTCCCCTG
>NW_027468674.1:2163674-2176174 GCF_046254945.1 Alosa pseudoharengus
CTAATGGAGTTATTTTACACACACACACACACACACAGACATAGATTTCTGTCGAATAAAATATATCAATCTCTTTCAATCTGCTACACAAAACACAAATACTCTCTCTCTCTCTCTCACACACACACACGGCCACACACGCACACGGCCACACACACACAGCCAATGCACACATATGTGCTCTGGTCGGCACAGAGGCAGCCACACCACAGTTGCATCTCAACAAATCAGAATACACACACAGACAGACACACACACACAAACACACAGACAGACAGACACACACACACACACACACACAGACAGACACACACACACACACACACACATTATTATTATTATTATTATTATTATTATTATTATTATTATTATTATTATTATTATTATTATTATTATATTAACATGTCTGGGCCCAGACAGAGAGACTAAAAACTCAGGAAACCTTTGCCAGTGTTGACTTAATTAGCTGATTAGAGCTCATCTCAGGTCGACAGTTCTAATAATAATAATAATAATAATGTGTGTGTGTGTGTGTGTGTGTGTGTCTGACTGTCTGTGTGTGTGTGTGTGTGTGTGTGTGTGTGTGTGTGTCTTACCTCTGGCCAGTAGAATGACTGCTGTAAGGACTCTGATAGCTCCTCGTGTTGATGCCATGGTGCGTGTGCTACAGAGCTGCTGCTCCAGCATTTTTAAAAACCTGTGCTGACACGCCCACTTCACCTGTACCTGAGCACACAACACAACATACATGCACGCACACACCTCACCATCCGTGGAGGCTGTCCTTTCCATTGTTTGTGTAGCTGTAAGGCAGAGAGTAAGTACAATGTATAACATGTACACACACTCACACACAACACACAACACACACACACACACACACATACACACCACACACACACACACACACACACAAACACACACTCACACACACACACACTACAGGAACACGTATTTCCTTTGAATACCAACGCTAAAACTGACAAGAAAGGGTGTGTTTAATGCTTATGCTTAATTATGTAATACATATTTAATAAGTGTAATGCTTATGCTTAATTATTTAATAAATATTTAATAAGTTTAATGCTTATGCTTAATTATTTAATAATAATTAATAAGTTTAATGCTTAAGCTTAATTATTTAATAATAACTAAGATAACAACAACAACAATAACAAATACATCTGCAAGCAGCACAAACATGGTCCAAGCAGCACAAACATGGTCCAAGCAGCACAAACATGGTCCAAGCAATTACAGTCCATCCATAGATTTGTCAGTCTTAAGCTTAAATGAGTGGACACCTCATTGGCTCAGCCAAGACTTAAAGTACAAATTATGGGATGTCTCTGTCTGTCATAATAAAAGTACAAATAATGGGATGTCTTTGTCTGTTTTATATAGCACACTGGTTGCTTAGTAACGGCTACGCTGGTGTCTCCGTCTGGCACAACCCCCCCTCCCCACACACACACACACACAAACCCACACTGACACTCACACACAGACACAACCCCCCCCACACACACGGACACAAACATACAAAATCCCACACACACAAACGGTGTATGTGTACGCTGGTGTCTTTGGCCACGGCGTCTGGCACGATGTGTGTGTGTGTGTGTGTGTGTGTGGGTTTGTGTGTGTGTGTGTTTGTGTGTGTGGGTTTGTGTGTGTGTGTGTGTGGGTTTGTGCTGCACTCTATAGAAATATACTTTCTTACTATTAGATCCTTTGATGGACTGATGCTACAATACTCACACACAGAAACACACACACACACACACACACACACACACACACACACACATTAGATCAGTGTTTCTCAAACTTTTTCAGACCAAGGACCACTTAACCAATTTAAAAAAACTCACGGACCACCTAACTAAAAAAAAAAAAAAGTAGACCTACTTCAACTGTATATTACACAATAGGCCTACTGACTGAACCACCTTGCTAATTGTCACTGCACCTTTCCTCAGAGGATTCATATGATTTCAACCGGAGTAGCTTACATTAGTTCAAGTTGGTTCAATATTGCAAACAACTCATCTATATTATATTTTACCACGTCTGCTCACGGACCACTTGGGATAGCTTGCGGACCACCAGTGGCCCCCGGACCACACCTTGAGAAACACAGCAATAGAGCCACTGATGGACTGAAGCTTTTTGGGCTTTCTGACAATGATAAGTTGATGTGACAACAGACATGTTGGGTGAGTTTTCTGTCTTTGTCTTTTAGACGGTTATATAAGGAGCTGTCAGTACAACAACATGATGCACATAAGACAATACACACACACACCCACACACACTTGTACGTGTCTTATGTTTAAGAGTCATTAACTTTGACATTTGTGTGTTCCTCTCTCCCCCTCTCAGGTAGCCCAGGATTATGGGGTAAAAGTAACGTGCATCATTGCTCATTGGGTCACACGGGTCAGGTCAAAGGTCATCATTGCTCATTGCCAGAGTGTCTCGCAGAGACAATTCCATTGTGTTCTCGCGAGAACTCTGGATCATGTGACGGCCAGGGAAAGGCAAGTCAATGGTCAAGACCAGAATGGTGATTAGTCTCAATTAAGGGACAACACACGGGTCAGGTCAAAGGTCAGCAGAAGGCTAGAAGTGCAGACTCGTCACGCTGATTAAAAATGGTCAGGGAAAGCCAGGAGCTATAGTGAAGGCAGGTTGCTCCGTTAACAAGGCCAGGCAAAGGCCGGCTCAGTGGTGAACATCGGGCTTGTTAAAACTGGTCTGAGGGAGGTAGGCTCAGTGGTGTGTTTACATGGACAGTTTTTTTTTTTTGGTTGTTATTCCCATTAAACTATTCTGAATGAAAATGTTTACAAAAATGTCCTCTGTTTACATGAGGTACATTTTCTTTCGATCAGGTGTTTACAAGCGCTCTAGAACGTTTGATAGGAATAGCCGTTGCTGCTTTGCTTTTGCTTGAGAAGATACAGCGGGCCACCTGTTTGGCCGTATACATGGCTGTTCAATCTGATTGGCCATATGTTTGATCGGAATAAAAATGGAATACTCCACCTCTTTCATTACGATTGGTATAGCTTAGAGTAGTTTAGTTTAGCTTGGTTGGTATAGTTTAGCTTAGTGTAGTTTAGCTAGGTTGGTATAGCTTAGCTTAGTGTAGTGTAGTTTAGCTAGGTTGGTATAGCTTAGTGTAGTGTAGTTTAGCTAGGTTGGTATATCTTAGCTCAGAGTAGTTTAGTTTAGCTAGGTTGGTATCAGAGCTAGTGAGCGGAGCTGAGCGGTGCGAATATCCCGCTACTAGCTCAGGTGGCTGTTCACTCGGCCGCTCCTCGCTCAGGTGGCTGTCCACTCGGCCGCTCCTCGCTCAGGTGGCTGTTCACTCGGCCGCTCCTCCGCTCAAATTCACGTCAGGCCGCTCCGCTCAATCTCGCTCCCCGATCCACTTCAAAATCCTCCCGCTCCAGTGAAATGGCTCCAGGCTCGCTCCAATTTAAAGGAGGGAGAAATAATCTACAAGCCGAATTGTCACCTTAAAAAGGTGACTGAAAACTTAAATCCCAAAGAACTAAGAGCAACGGCAATGTCACTCATAGAACATGTATTGTAAAAGATAGTCTAATGCAACACCGACAGTGCAGCAACGAACAAGCTTGCCAACGTCAATAAGCCTAAAACTAAAGGGATACATGGGATTAATTGCCTAAATAATACAGGTTTAGCATCAGAGTTTACTTCAGCCTTACTTAAAGCATAGGCTATTCAAATTGCTCACGCTTTTCTTTGCTCTCCTAGCACACTCATGTTTCCGCGAAATGTGTCTTCTTAAATTCCAAAATAAATCTCACTGGAACAGTGTCACCACATAGTTGTTCTTGCTCTACATTGTTAGTGTCTAGTTGTTTGTAGGAATAGTAGCCTACGCTTGTAAGCCCTATGACTTTCAGTTTCCTTTCTAAAATATTTAGCGACTTCATCCCCAACAAGCTTACTGTAACGTCGGCACACTGGACTAGTCCTATGTGCTACGGACTCTGGGACAATGCATTCTGGGATACGGGGGAGAACTCTGGGACAATGCATTCTGGGATACGGGGGAGAACTCTGGGACAATGCATTCTGGGATACGGGGGAGAACTCTGGGGGTTGTTTGTGTGTGTTAATGTCCGTGTTTTAGTGTAGCGTGTTCCCCTTTTAGGTCTTCCTCGTATGTGATCCTTTTTGTGTGGGGGCCTGCGTCCACCCCTGTATGTGTAGTGTGTGTATGTGTTTGACATGCCTAGTGGGCGCTATTTTTGTGATCTGTAGGCTATTCTCTCCCCTGATTCTGAATGCTAGCCTTTAAAGCTTATCTTGAGCAAGGCTCTGGCTATGCCTAAACTGTTACAATTATGGTCAATATGTTTGTTTTGAATTGTAGCGGTTATGGTTACACTACGAAGACGTGAGTTCAGGGTGGATTTGGGCGTGCCTCACTCTCGTGGTGTGAGCGGTATCGGAGTGAAATTGGAGCGGGACAGAGCGGCCACTCCGGACGCTGAATAAAAAAGCGCTCCGCGCTCCAGCTAAATTCCATCTGCTCCGCTCCTCGCTCGCTCACGCTCCGCTCACTAGCTCTGGTTGGTATAGCTTAGGGACCGTTCGTTATTTATGGAAAGGACCACCGAAGGAAAATAGGGGAGGGTCATGTCTTTTTATTCTTTGTTGAGGGGAGGGTCACCCAACTTTTTTTTAGTCTAGGAGGGAGGGTCACCCAACTTTTGTATTCGTGGAAACAGCAACATTTGGGCCGTCGCCCAGGGCCTCGCGTCTGATGGGCCTTGCATCTGGCCAAAGATGACATTAAGCATTTATTCTTCATTAACGCCAATTGCAGCCTAAGCAAAAAGCTTAACGTGGCTTAATGTCCTAAAACAACGATCAGTGATCACCAAATGTCTCTCATATTGTTCCTCATAATCACTAAGAACCTTCAAAAAATGTAGCATGAAGTCATATTAGGCCTATGAATGGTTAACCTGACGTGACAGCATGTTTTTCTTCAGTCTCCTTCACTGACGCCTATGGAAAAACGTCCCAAAACAACGATCAATGATCATCAAATGTCTCTCTCATATTGCTCCTCATAATTATCTATACAAATCTAGCCCAAAGTTTTTTTTTTTCTTTTTGAGCACGTCCAAATCCCAGGACAATAGGCTGGGCCTTATAATAGGCTCGAGATATAATTCCAAAGGGGGCAGATACTGCACTTAAAACTTAAAAAGATTAAGCTTCCCGAAATGTAAAATTGCGATCAGTGACTGGCATCGGGTGAACGAAGCTTTTCGAAGTTGAACAGGCTATTAAAAACCATTTGCGCACCTCCATGTCACAGGAGAGACTAGTGGGCTCGCCCTTCTATGAATTCAAAAAGACGTTAGGCTAGCTTGCAGGTATAGTCTATGATTTCATTACTGAGTTTGCGGCAAAGTAAGCAAGATTTTTTTTTTCTGAGTCAGCATATGGCGAGTCAATGTTATTTATTTGTCCAATGTTAGCCTACAGACCAGTTTCCATAGTGCACATTTTATCAATAGTTTGAATGTCGTGTGTGTTTCTCATTGACAAATAGCGTTCAGCACAATGATTCATGCCCAATTAATTTCCCTGTTAAAGTGTTTGCCTTTGTTACACTAGTTTGATTTCGTGATGTAGCCTAATGATAAACACCATATGGCCAAATATGTGACTCAGCTAAAGTTATAGGCTATACAATTTCCCCTCTTAAAGACAAGCTGGTGTAGCTTATTAGACTACTATTAAAATGCACCGACGGTAGGCACCAGGCTATCGCATGATTTCATGCACGTAAGTGAAAAGGGCCTGGCATCTGGCAAGTTCGCACAGGGCCTCGCACCCCCTTGTGACGGCCCTGCAGCTCCTCCTAAGAAAGCGAGGAAAAAGTTAAAATACGCGATAAACCCGGGAAAAGGTTTGTTTCGGTCCTGGTGATTATTTGTGAAATTGTGCAACGACAGCCTTTCCAAGGCCAGACATCCCAAGTCTCCCGGAAGTTCCGGGAGTCTCCCGTATATTGATAGCGGCTCCCTGACGCCCGCAAATTAGATAAAATCTCCCGGAATCTAGAGTGAGCGATCAAGAGCGAGCATTCGAGACCGCGTGTGCATCTGAGTGTAGCGCGCACACGACGGGAGAGAGAGAGAGGGGTGGTGCGTGTGTGCCTGAGCGCATCCAAGAGAGAGAGAGCATCCTGATTGGCCTGTTTCGCTAAAAATCAACCAATCAGTTTTCAGTGTAGGCGGGCTTTAATTGATCTCTTTTCTCCCAAACTTAATTAATCAGTTCAGTGTATGAATAAGAGCGTCATAGCAGAGTCAGTGCCTCAAAAAAAAAACGAAAATGTAGGCTACCCTTGTCTTATAAGAGTAAAAAATAATGATGGGCCTAGTCTTGCACGCTGCCCTGTTTGTAACAGTGACTTTAGCATTGCCCAAGCCAGGTGAAATGATTGCAAAAGACATGTTGAGGTGAGTTTAAGTGCCAATTAATGTGCATATTATTCAGGCCTATAGCCTAGATGGCTAGTTGCCAAGGCTACATGAAAACACCAAACTACCAAAATCTAAATATTTTATATCTATAGGCCTTCCTTATTTGGTGTAGGCCGACTGACTAGGCTAAAGTTTTTTTGTTTTGTTTTGTTTGGGGGGGGGGGGGGTGGTGGTCGTGATACCTCCCTGAAATGACTTTTTGCAGGTTGGGATGTCTGCAAGGCATTTCAAGGAAGAAGTTGTAGCATGCAAGCTCCCAAATTGACAGTAGGCTACAGATGGCATCAATAAATTGTTGGGACTGGGGAGGGTCATGCGTTTTTTCTCAATCACTTTGGAGGGTCATAGAATAATTTCTTGCTGGCGAGGGAGGGTCACGTCTTTTTTGACCAACGCTCCCAAAACTCCTCCGGTAGCCCCTTAAATAAATAACGAACAGTCCCTTAGTGTAGTGTAGTTTAGATAGGTTGGTATAGCTTAGTGTAGTGTAGTTTAGCTAGGTTGGTATAGCTTAGCTCAGAGTAGTTTAGTTTAGCTAGGTTGGTATAGCTTAGCTTAGTGTAGTTTAGCTAGGTTGGTATAGTTTACCTTAGTGTAGTTTAGCTAGGTTGGTATAGCTTAGCTTAGTGTAGTTTAGCTAGGTTGGTATAGCTTAGCTCAGAGTAGTTTAGTTTAGCTAGGTTGGTATAGCTTAGCTCAGAGTAGTTTAGTTTAGCTAGGTTGGTATAGCTTAGCTTAGTGTAGTTTAGCTAGGTTGGTATAGTTTACCTTAGTGTAGTTTAGCTAGGTTGGTATAGCTTAGCTTAGTGTAGTTTAGCTAGGTTGGTATAGCTTAGCTCAGAGTAGTTTAGTTTAGCTAGGTTGGTATAGCTTAGCTCAGAGTAGTTTAGTTTAGCTAGGTTGGTATAGCTTAGTGTAGTTTAGTTATGAAGGTATATTGGGTGCAAAAGTGGCGAGCACATTTAACTGCAGATTTTGCATGTGCACACTAAAGTCATAAATGTGTAACAGTAAAGTTGAAGTTGTACATATTTTTTTATATCTTGTTAACACAAAATAGGGGCTACGGGTTCACAAATCCTTTTTACAGGTACACAAATCCTATCCTGTGAGTTACAACTTTCAAGAGTCACGCACTCGACACTTTTGCTCCAATCGTTGCAGCGCAGTTGGTGCGAAACACATTTGCACATCCGTGTTTCATAATCTGAGAACATGCACAACATTCGTGCAATTTCTCATTAATAAAATTCTACAGATCGCTTTGATTTTCTTGCACGACTACAAGTCAATTGATACAAGTGCTCGAATCTGCTAGAACAATATACCCTCAGTAGGTTAAAAGTAGCCTCTATGGAACACTGGAAACACTCCTACGTGTTCTGGACCGTTTTGCTACAGTAGCGATATGTACAATATCAGTTATTGCAAAATGCTGTCCTGAAAGTTTACATTAAGATTTGGACAACATGGACAAACTCACACACCAGCTAAACAGCTAAACAAATGGATTCATAAACAGACAAATTATGTATGTGTGTGTGTGTGTGTGTGTGTATGTGTGTGTGTGTGTGTGTGCGTGCGTGCGTCTGTGTGTGTCATACTAGGTAGCAAAAAGTGACACACCTCACGTAAGGGGAAAAGTTCACATACTCATTGAGGCCTGGAAATATGGTGACGTGTGTGTGAAAGTCTGAGCGGAGCCTAGCCCCCACCCCCATCCCCAACACACACACAAAAAACACACACACTTACATCATCACTGTCATCACCTCACATACATACAGCACACTGCTTGCTACAGTAAGCCTCCTCTACATACTTGCTGCACACTGCCCCCCCTCCCTACATACACAGCACATTAGTTCATCAGGATCTTCTCCAACACACATCCTCTACATACTTACAGCACACTGACCCCACCTACCCACACACACACTACACACACACACAGTCACTGCTCCACTCCCCTCCCGCCCACACACACATCTGCACTGTCATCACTCAGCTGACATACATCATACATACAGTACTCTGCTTGCAATAGTAAGTCCCTTCACCATACTTGCAGTACACTGCCCCCCCCCTCCCCTACATACACAGCACATTATTTCATCAGGAAGCTTCTCCAACACACATCCCCAACATACTCATACTTACAGCACACTGCCCCCCCCCCCCCCCCCCATACACAGCACATTGTCTCATGAGGAAGCTTCTCCAACACACATATTGCACACTGCCCTCTCCCCACATACACAGCACACTATCCCATCTCCCTTATCATCCCCCCAACACACACACCAAGACCCCTGGCAGTTGGGTTAGCCCCTTGAGCCGTGGATCTGCCCATGAGGCAGAGGAGCCGTGATGTCATGAGGAGCCGTGATGGTCTGGCTTGCCGCATGCCTGAGCCTGCTTTTCATCAGCTATAAACATCCTTCCTCTCTGCTAAACATGATGATCACAATCCCTCCTCTCTTCTGAACATGATGATCACAGATCTCTCTAATACACTGGCGTACGAGCCAAACACACACATGTGGACACACACACTCCATTGTGACTCTGTAAATGCCAAAGTGTTGAGCTAATGGTTCGGAACATGGTATGTGTCGGCCAGAGCCAGTTTCCAAATGTCATAATCGTTGCATCTTAGACAAAGAATGTCAACACTATGAAAATGTGACAATGCGTGGAAATAATCCATACTGAAAAAGAAAGGTGTGTAGTTCTTGTCCTTTTAACGAGACAAAGAGGCGTTTAGCATACGCACACACACTGCCGTGACTGCACACACACACACACACACACACACTGCCGTGAATGCACACACACACACACACACACACACACTGCCGTGACTGCACACACACACACACACACTCACTGCCATGACTGCACACACACACACACACACACACACACACACACACTGCCGTGACTGCACACACACACACACACACACACACACTGTCGTGACTGCACACACACACACACACACACACGCACACACACTGCCGTGAATGCACACACACACACACACACACACACACACACACACTGCCGTGACTGCACACACACACACTGCCGTGACTGCACACACACACACACACGCACACACACTGCCGTGACTGCACACACACACACACACACACACACACACATGCACACACACACACACACACACACACATGCACACACACACACACACACTGCCGTGACTGCACACACACACACACACACACACACACACACACACACTGCCATGACTGTACACACACACACACACACACACACTGCCGTGACTGCACACACACACACACACACACACACACACACACTGCCATGACTGTACACACACACACACACTGCCATGACTGTACACACACACACACACACACACACACACTGCCGTGACTGCACTGCAGAGCTATTGAGCGGAGCGGAGCGAGAGGAGCAGATGGAATGTTGTTGGAGCGCTTTTTAATTAATTATTAATTAAGAGGTCGGAGCAACCGCTCTGTTCTGCTCCAATTTCGCTCCGATAACGCTCACACCATGAGTCTGAGGCATGCCCAAGTCCACCCAGAGTTCATGTCTTCATAATGAAACCAAGACCGTTACATTTCAAAAATATTGGGCGCTGTGTCGCAGCAGGCTACGGTGTCCGTACCATACGGGTCCGAGTGCCCAAGGGGACCCAGGTACAAATCCGACCTGCGGTCATTTCCCGATCCCTCCCCATCTCTCTCTCCTGCGGTCCTTTCCCGATCCCACCCCGTCTCTCCCCCTGCGGTCATTTCCCGATCCCACCCCGTCTCTCCCCCTGCGGTCATTTCCCGATCCCACCCCGTCTCTCCCCCTGCGGTCATTTCCCGATCCCACCCCGTCTCTCTCTCCTGCGGTCCTTTCCCGATCCCACCCCGTCTCTCCCCCTGCGGTCATTTCCCGATCCCACCCCGTCTCTCCCCCTGCGGTCATTTCCCGATCCCACCCCGTCTCTCCCCCTGCGGTCATTTCCCGATCCCACCCCGTCTCTCCCCCTGCGGTCATTTCCCGATCCCACCCCGTCTCTCCCCCTGCGGTCATTTCCCGATCCCACCCCGTCTCTCCCCCTGCGGTCATTTCCCGATCCCACCCCGTCTCTCTCTCCTGCGGTCCTTTCCCGATCCCACCCCGTCTCTCCCCCTGCGGTCATTTCCCGATCCCACCCCGTCTCTCTCTCCTGCGGTCCTTTCCCGATCCCACCCCGTCTCTCCCCCTGCGGTCATTTCCCGATCCCACCCCGTCTCTCTCTCCTGCGGTCATTTCCCGATCCCACCCCGTCTCTCCCCCTGCGGTCATTTCCCGATCCCACCCCGTCTCTCTCTCCTGCGGTCATTTCCCGATCCCACCCCGTCTCTCCCCCTGCGGTCATTTCCCGATCCCTCCCCGTCTCTCCCCCTGCGGTCATTTCCCGATCCCACCCCGTCTCTCCCCCTGCGGTCATTTCCCGATCCCACCCCGTCTCTCCCCCTGCGGTCATTTCCGGATCCCACCCCGTCTCTCCCCCTGCGGTCATTTCCCGATCCCACCCCGTCTCTCTCTCCTGCGGTCATTTCCCGATCCCACCCCGTCTCTCCCCCTGCGGTCATTTCCCGATCCCTCCCCGTCTCTCCCCCTGCGGTCATTTCCCGATCCCACCCCGTCTCTCCCCCTGCGGTCATTTCCCGATCCCACCCCGTCTCTCCCCCTGCGGTCATTTCCGGATCCCACCCCGTCTCTCTCTCCCACTTCCTTCCTGTCACTCTCCACTGTCCAAATAAAGGCAAAAAAGCCCAAAAAATACACTTAAAAAAGAAATAAATAACTATCGGCCATAATAAGTTCGTTGGGGATGAAATCGCTAAATATTTTAGAAAGGAAACTGAAAGTCATAGGGCCTACAAGCGTACTATTCCTACAAAACAACTAGATACTAACAATGTAGGGCAAGAACAACTATGTGGTGACACAGTTTCAGTGAGTAAAGATTCATTTTGGAATTTAAGAAGACGCATTTCGAAACATGAGTGTGCTACGGAGGGCAAAGAAAAACGTGAGCAATTTGAATATGCTTCATATCGAGTAAAAGGCTGAAGTATAACTTGGATGCTCAGCCTGTATTATTTAGGCAATTAATCCCACTGATCCCTTTAGTTTTAGGTTTATGTGTATTGACGTTGCCAAGCGTGTTTGTTGTTGTACTATCGGTGTTGCATTATCTTTTACAATAAATGTTCTATGAGTGACATTGCTGTTGCTCTTAGATCTTTGGGAAGTTTTCTAAGGTGACAATTCGGCTTGTAGATTATTTCTCCCTCTTTTAAATTGGAGTGAGCGTGGAGCCATTTCACTGGAGCGGGAGGATTTTGAAGTGGAGCGGAGAGCGAGATTGAGCGGAGCGGCCTGACGTGAATTTGAGCGGAGGAGCGGCCGAGTGAACAGCCACCTGAGCGAGGAGCGGGATACTCACACCGCTCAGCTCCGCTCACTAGCTCTGATTCACTGTGTGTGTGTGTGTGTGTGTGTGTGTGTGTGTTTATGTTTATTAGTTTATTTGTCAGGGAGCATGCACAGTTGGAGCCCTGTACCAGAGTTCGCTATACAGCTCATTTACATCTGTGGTCCCTGGGCAAGGAGGGTAGAAGGACTATATAGACAATACAAACAATACTAGAAACGTAACAACACACAACATATAACAAGCATTACATAAACCAGTATACAAAAACATATAGGTTCCATGTTATACAAAGATCACATATTTGTGAGTTCTTGAATTTCCCCTTGAGGATCAATAAAGTATCTATCTATCTATCTATCTATCTAATTTCGCCTTCAGCCAAGTCTTTAAGGACATTTTAAAACTGCTGAGACTTGCACATCTCGGTAACTAGACAGAGGGTCACCAATTACAGGACAGCATCC
>NW_027468674.1:2181174-2211174 GCF_046254945.1 Alosa pseudoharengus
GGCCTGCTGTGCTGTATTGTGTAGCTCACGCATCACACCGGGCCTGCTGTGCTGTATTGTGTAGCTCACGCATCACACCGGGCCTGCTGTGCTGTATTGTGTAGCTCACGCATCACACCGGGCCTGCTGTGCTGTATTGTGTAGCTCACGCATCACACCGGGCCTGCTGTGCTGTATTGTGTAGCTCACGCATCACACCGGGCCTGCTGTGCTGTATTGTGTAGCTCACGCATCACACCGGGCCTGCTGTGCTGTATTGTGTAGCTCACGCATCACACCGGGCCTGCTGTGCTGTATTGTGTAGCTCACGCATCACACCTGCTGTGCTGTATTGTGTAGCTCACGCATCACACCGGGCCTGCTGTGCTGTATTGTGTAGCTCACGCATCACACCGGGCCTGCTGTGCTGTATTGTGTAGCTCACGCATCACACCGGGCCTGCTGTGCTGTATTGTGTAGCTCACGCATCACACCGGGCCTGCTGTGCTGTATTGTGTAGCTCACGCATCACACCGGGCCTGCTGTGCTGTATTGTGTAGCTCACGCATCACACCGGGCCTGCTGTGCTGTATTGTGTAGCTCACGCATCACACCGGGCCTGCTGTGCTGTATTGTGTAGCTCACGCATCACACCGGGCCTGCTGTGCTGTATTGTGTAGCTCACGCATCACACCGGGCCTGCTGTGCTGTATTGTGTAGCTCACGCATCACACCGGGCCTGCTGTGCTGTATTGTGTAGCTCACGCATCACACCGGGCCTGCTGTGCTGTATTGTGTAGCTCACGCATCACACCGGGCCTGCTGTGCTGTATTGTGTAGCTCACGCATCACACCGGGCCTGCTGTGCTGTATTGTGTAGCTCACGCATCACACCGGGCCTGCTGTGCTGTATTGTGTAGCTCACGCATCACACCGGGCCTGCTGTGCTGTATTGTGTAGCTCACGCATCACACCGGGCCTGCTGTGCTGTATTGTGGAGTTTAAGTGCAGCGTGAAGCGTGAAGATGTAAAGAAAAAAATGAAAACAGGAGAAATAACTTCGAGCAAAAACTTGGAGAAAAGTCGGAGACTTTGATGAACATGAAGCAGGCTTGCCATGGCAGAAATAATGATACCAGCCTTCAATGTCCTCTTTTGTCACTTCTCCAAGCATACACCTGAGAGCGAGGCAAGCCCTCACAGAGAAATGCCTTGAGTTTTGCTGCAGGGACATACTTTTACGTTGTAAGTGGCTTACGTTTCTTCATTCGGATTCATTTGCAATCCATTCCATTCTGAATAAACAAACATAGTTTAGCCTACATTCTTCATTATTGCATTATTCATTAATATAATTCTAAACGGATTTCTGTAGCTCAAACAGCTCGGAATTGTAGTTGAGAACGTCAGTTATAATGGCCCACGTATTTAAAAAATGTCGGGTTTAAATCGGGCTCGGGCTCATAATTACAGTTAATGTGTCGGGCCGGGTCGGGCTCGGGCACAATGTGCACGGGCTCGGGTAGGGTCGGGCTTGATTTTTTGGGCCCGATCTAAGCTCTAGTGTGTGTGTGCGTGTGCGTGTGCGTGTGTGTGTGTGTGTGCAGTATTTGAAATGGCCAGTATAAAAGCTAAATAGTATAGGGGGCAGCCGTGGCCTACTGGTTAACGCTTCGGACTTGTAACCGGAGGGTTGCCAGTTCAAACCCCGACCAGTAGGCACGGCTGAAGTGCCCTTGAGCAAGGCACCTAACCCCTCACTGCTCCCCGAGCGCCGCTGTTGTTGCAGGCAGCTCACTGCGCCGGGATTAGTGTGTGCTTCACCTCACTGTGTGTTCACTGTGTGCTGAGTGTGTTTCACTAATTCACGGATTGGGAGAGACCAGAGACCTCACAGGATCAAAAGAGTGTATATACTTTATTACTATACTTACATATAAATGGAGGTAATGTTGTGTGTGTGTGTGCAGTATTTGAAATGGCCAATATAAAAGCTAAATGGAGGTAATGATGTGTGTGTGTGTGCGTGCGTGCGTGCGTGTGTGCGTGAGGTTATGAGGGGAAGGATTAAGACTCTATTTGTAGTGAGTGAGCCAAGTAAGAACTGGTTGTGTCACCTTTATGAACTTGAGTAGGCATTGTTCTGCTACGCACAGATTCTTAGAAATCCTACCCACACACAAATGCACACATGCACACACACACACACACACACAATGCGTATCTGACAAAGGAGGAGATATCTTGACTAGAGCAGAGAGTGCCAAGTCATAGTGCTGCTTTCCATGAAAACGCTCAGGTCACAGCGTCACCAACCCTGTCCCTCTCGCACACACACACACACACACACACAACCCTGTCCCTCTCGCACACACACACACACACACACACACACACACCAACCCTGTCACTCTCGGTCACTCCTTGTCCCTCTGTTTTACTCTGCACTGAATGGGAGAACGTCACAGCGCGATCTACCACGTCACTCTCGGTCACTACACTGACTGCACTGGACATAGTTCCATAACACTGTTCCATAGCACTGTTACATAGCATTGTTCCATAACACTGTTCTTTATCACTGTTCTATAGCACTGTTCCATAGCACTGTTCTTTATCACTGTTCTATAGCACTGTTCCACAGCACTGTTCTTTAACACTGTTCTATAGCACTGTTCCATAACACTGTTCCACAGCACTGTTCCTTAACACTGTTCTATAGCACTGTTCCATAGCACTGTTCCATAGCACTGTTCCACAGCACTGTTCTATAGCACTGTTCCATAGCACTGTTCCATAGCACTGTTGCATAACACTGTTCCATACATAGACTGTATATATAGAACTGGACAGTGTGCCGTCTGTTAAGAGTTATGCGAGCGTTAGTCCAGAGCCCCCTGGTGGCTGGTTGCAGTACAATGTGTAACTCCGCCCATCCCCATGTATTTCAATGGCCAAGTAGCCAACTTTCCGTGTCACTTTTCTCACCTAAAACTATTTTTGTATCAACAACTTTTTATTCGAAAAAATAGTTTTCAAGATGCTTCAATACACACAATTTTTCTTTTCTCGCTGAAATTATTTTTTTTAATGTTATATTAACAAATCTAAAAAGGGCGTGTTTACACCTATGATTGACAGCTGGCTGGCTGCAGACACAACGCTTTGTCCATTATGTTTTACCGTCTAGGCTGCAGACACTACCACGTCATCGCTCACTTATTTTAACGACACCTGATTTCGACACATAATCTAACCTAAATAAGTGTTGCTGTTATTATCATTAGGCTATATCTTATCACAGTTTGACTAAATACAAAATTGATAGTCATACGTTGTGTAGTTGTTTGAAAGAGACATCGTTGTTAGTTGTGACCAATTCTTTGTGAAAAAAGATATGTGCTGTTCTTTCGTAGTTGCTAAGTATATTAGCTCATAGCATGCTACATCATGCTAGCCTTAGCCAGTTGATAGGTAAAGTTAAAGGGCTCTGCTATATTGAAGTGACGTTAGCCATAGTCACCATCATTTACAGTCCTACTTGTTTCAAATGGTTTAACGTAACCAGTGATTGCCGCCATCATCGTTGCAACTTCATTTGAATACACTTTGTCACTGGAGAAGGCGATGTTAAGTTTCATTAACGTTAACTCTTGCTTAGTTTTGCGAATGGCAATAAACGCCACCTAGCCTGCTAGGTCGTCAACCTCGGTATGCCTATTCATGAATCAGCCCGACAAATAACGTTACTTGTGTTTTAGTGAACACATTATTGGACCATAGCTTAACGTGAGGAGGGATTCAAAGTTACAAATGGCCAATTTGCTTAGTATGCTTAGAACAGCGGTATCTGAAAATGCGTTGCCAGTGATGTGTAAATCCTCCCGTAGACGTACATCATTTCAAAATAATACGTCTAAATTGAAAACTGTGACAACTCATTGATAGGCTCTCTCAATATGTCTGTAATCGTATGCCTCTACCACATGCTTGCTAGTCTTTCACCAGAGAGGGTGCTCCATTATAAATCAAAAATGTAATACTGCAGCCTTCATGTCAGCTGTAAAAATATGAGAACATGGATCTACTACATCAGGATACTCTGTAAACATTTTACACATAATCAGGAAGCTACTTTGCTGTTCAGTGTGTGATGTGTTTAAAGTGGTACTACGTTTAAAGAAACATTTTTATTCTTTGTTTCAAGTGCATAAGAAAATACCACATTATGATGATGATGGTTATGGTTACCCTTAACAAATACAAAACAATATAATACTTAAAACAGGGATCAATCAATAGCCTAATGAAATAAACAATGAAAATGAGGGGGGAAAGCAATAATAAATGATAATGCCCATTCAATCAATAATATAATAACAAAAACATGGTAAGACTACATTAAGGAGAATATCAATAATAAACAATGTCAAATTAATCAACAGCCTATAATGAAAATAAAACCGTACTACTGCATACAAACCATAATGTATAAGTGCTTAAAAGACCAAAAACTATCACAAGAACGGAGAGCACTGGGCAACTCATTCCACCAACATGGAACCACTGAGGAAAAGAGTCTTGAATTTGACCTAGCGTTTAAGACTGGTCGACACAACAGACGCTCATCAGAAGACCACTGGGCGGTTGGGGATGTATATCTTGATCATTGAATTAAAATAACAAGGAGCAGATCCAGTCAGTGTCCTATAGGCCAAAGTGAGAGATTTAAATTTAATTCTGGCTACTGTAGGGAGCCAATGGAGAGTAACTAGGAGAGGAGTTACGATGTGTCCTCTTTGGCTGATTGAAGACCAGTCATGTTGCAGCATTCTGAATGATATATCACACAAAAGAAATAAAAAAAAAAACATTCAATATTGATTTAGTATCAACCAATAATTATTCTGATATTAATATTTGTGTAATGTCTACATCTTTGTGTAGGCTACAGTTAAATACTAAGCAATGGCCTCTGACTTAAATACCAAGGCAGTTAAATGACCGTGGTATGGTATAGTCTACGTGATACACAGGACTACACATTAAACCCATTTAAAAAGCATCATCATCTCAGTATACCCATTTAAAATAGGCAAGGATACGTATTTAATAACATTTGGGGTTGCTCACAGTATACCCACCACTACAACTAACTAACTAGACTACACCACTGGTTAAATGGCGCATTGCAATTTAAAATTGGTGTGAGTTCAGGGGCATACAGAAAGTTGAAGTTTGGGTGACATCAATAAAGAAAATAGAAACAAAGGGATGTGTACAGCCTCAAGTATGAATGATGTCACATTAACAGAAGGTTCAGAGCAGCGGCAGACCTTTCTTGGTGCCACGCAAGTTATTGAAAGTCATGTGTTTTCAGAATGTAGTGGTGCTGTGCCATGTCCCATGTATAAGGGGCTTCAGGTTGATCCAGTGACGGTGGGTGATGATGTCAGGGAGATGGATGTCAGGGGACTTGGAGAAAGGGGGAGGACATGCCACCTCAGACCACCCCAGCCAAACCACTTCACGTAGGCATTCCCTTGCTTGCAGACTAATGTAGACCATGGAGACCACCTTGCCGCCACCTCCAGTACATTCAGCCATCACCCATATCTTACCTGCAAAAAGGAAAGTTACAATAAAGTTAGTCAGACAATTTTACAACATTACAAAGCATCTAATCAGGCACTCAACACCACTAGTAATACCAATTAATTAAATATATGTGTGCAATAAACTTCACAGCCTACCTAATGTTAACTACACATTTAAATATGCGGTGTGAATGTTATTAACTTGCGTCAGCTTGAAAAATAACGTTATCAGTATGACTGATCATTGACGTTAGATGACAAACTAAGGTCTTTCTCAAATGTTTACCGATATCCCTGGGAAGTGACTGGTTCTTGGCGTAGTGTTTAATGCAGGCGTTTCATTTATCAATCATTCACTTATGCGGTCTACAACTACCAACCTACCGATCTATTTTTTACAGTCTATCTATGCTACCGACCTACCATCACAGAAGTAGCTCTAACAGAGGTGTTTGTCGCAAACTGGCTAGTAGTATGAGGTTGATGAGGTCCATGCTTCACATTACGTTAACGTTAACTTGCGTTGCTTTATCACATCATACCGTTGCTTTATCCATCACATCATATACTGTACTGACTGTCTAGTGTTATTAATCCCCATGTACAGTCAATGGTTACTCCATGTTGAGATGGCATACATTGAGATATTTGAAAACAGCACAACTAATAAAACCAAGTATATCATGCATCGACTGTTACGGGAGCTGTGTGCTAATCTTCACTTCAACGACCAACTTAGCCTCCCGTTAACGGTAACGTTAATGTAGCTGCTAACGTTAGCATGTAATTCGCCGTCCGTATTTCTGTTGTTAGCTCATTAGTATTCGCCATACTAAATTGTCACAGTCTATAATCAACATAATAAGCTCTCTTAGACGTATTTAACACCAATAGACAAAAAAACGTTTCAGTTGATACGCAACACTTACCAGACAAGAACAAACCGAAGATTGTTGTTTGTACTGTTTAGCTAACTCACAGCCGCAAAATTCATCCAGCCAGCTAGCCTTCGGCGCCGAGTCGACCTGCGTTGTGGAAAGGAGAAGGGGGCGGGTTTCACTTGACAAGGGGCGTGTTTAACTCGCTGAGTGGCAACTGAGTGGGCGTGCCTGACCGCGGCTCCTCTTCACTGCGCATGCTTCAACTTCTGCTGTGCAGCCGCACTTCAAATTGGCTCCAAATTTTCCAAGATGGCGTCGCCTCGGCGGCTTCAATTCCATAGAACACTGCAGAATGCAGCCACACTGTCCAGTTCTATATATACAGTCTATGGTTCCATAGCACTGTTCCATTGCACTCTCCAAAGGAAACAATAAACACTAGGAATTTATACCAGTGTTACGTACAGCTGTTTCTGAACATTCTTTGATATTCACGTGAACACACAGTTGCGTACAGTTTACATTTTTCAGCGAATGTAATTAATAATTTCCGGGTCAACAAAAAACTTAAATACCGTTGGAAACCCTGATTTGTCATCTTTCTGCTGGACTTCGTTTGGAGGACTACCAAGGAGAACGGACTGCACTAGAGAAGTAAGTATGGTGACATACCTTTTCTACATTGAACACTTCTCAAAATGGCCACGTGGGCGGGTTTGGCGTTTGTCCTCAAATAAAGTGGGGAAGAGTTAAAACAACTATAGCGACGACTTGTGGCAAAATGTGTTAGTGCAAACAGATGAAAAGTCGAGTAGACATGTTGAATTCACTTTTTCCGTTGTGTTTAGAATGTTAGCGTGAAAATTAAAGGACGTTTTTTTTACTTTTGTAACGGTCCTTCAGAATACGTCGCGAGAAGAGACGAGAGACTGAACTAGCGTCGTTTGATAGCCATATATTGTTACACAGAAGTATATATTTTCAGTTTCAAATATAAACTGTGAACCAAATCTACACAGTTAACTATTCTGTTTCAGTATGCCTATATTAACTATTAGACCAGGGGCCCCAGCTTTTTCTTAATATGAAAATGAATAAAATATTTTAATATAATTTCATTTAATTGTCAAGCTTTACTTGAAGTATATGGACTAATAGGCTATATCTATATTTTCATGATAGCAATTAATGGAAAATACAGTATAGCCATGACGATAATAGCATAGAATGGTAGTTTAGTAAAGTGTAGTGACTGACTATCTGTGTTTAAACGTCTCTGATGTCTTTGTGACCCCAGACTGATTTAATGTTGTATTTACCATCAAAAAATGGCCCTTTGGAAAGAAAAGGTTGCCGATCCCTGTGTTAGACAAAGTTTTCTAGGCTGTGAATAAATAAAAGTGCCACCAGGGAGAGCCATTACTGTCTTCAAAAGGCAGGTTTGACATTTGTGTCTATCTTGCTGCTTTGTGCACTAATCAGTGAAAGGAAATAAACTATACTTTGATATTTTTTTTCCATAATATATTTAATATAATCTATTAATAGTAATAAAATAACAAATGTTTGTTACACTGTATGTTCTTTTTATAGAAAATGCCCCGTGCTCAGAACTACACAGAGGATGATTTATGGCTGGCCTTGCTGGCCCTGGAGGAGGGAGGGTGCCTCCGTAAGGTGGCGGCCGAATACGGCATCCCCCACACCACCCTGCAAGATTGGAGGAAGGGGAAATATTCCCACCTCCCCCACCCTAACCGGGCATTGCTGCCCAGTGAGGAGGAGGCCCTGACTAGTTATATCTTCTGGATGGCAGCACACGCCTTCCCCTTAACGAAGTCAGTGGCGTTAGTGCTGGCCTTTGAAATATGCAAGGCGTCAGGACGGACGAATCTTGAACATGGAGAAGGGCCTGAGCCAGATGTGGTGGAGCCGCTTCCGAGCTCGCCACCCCACCGTAGACTCAAGAAGACCGAATTACATCGAGACGGAGAGGATTCACGGGGCTACGGTGACACGGGTGGACGAGCTATTCCACATCTGCCAGGCCCTGTACGATCGGTTCGGATTCCGCGGGACCCCTGAGCTCATCTACAACTGCGATGAGACCGGATTCGGCGACAAGGGCTCCTCCAGAAATTGTGTTCTCTGTGGAAAAGGCCAGAAGACCGTCTATGCACAGCAGGTGACAACCCGAGAACACGTCACGGTGCACTGCTGCGTAAACGCAGCTGGGGAGGCCATACCACCATTTGTCATCTTCGCAAAGTGCCTCCCCAGCACAGCCTACGGTCTGGAGGGGCCCACCAATGCGCTCCTCCTCTTCATGGACCAACATGACACTCATGTTGGGACAAGAGTGGTCGATTTCTGTCGGGCGAACCAGATCGAGGTGGCGTGCCTGCCATCGCACGCCATCCATGTGCTCCAGCCGCTGGATGTGTCGGTGTACGGCCCTCTGAAGGCGGCATTTTCAGATCTGGCGAGACATCTGGGGCTGGTGAGAGGCAACCTTATCATCGGGAAGAAGAACTTCACGCCGGTGCTGAAGGTCGCGTTGGAGCAGGCCTGTAACCCACACAACATCCAGAGTGGGTTCAAGAACACAGGCCTGTTCCCGCTGGACAGGAAGGCGGTGGACGAGTCCAAGGTGAGTTGACACTGTTTTTCTGTTTTTTTCTTGTGTTGCAGCTCGTCAAAGGCCTTACCGCCCGCCCAAGGGATGACTACATCGACCCGGAGGACAGAGACGATGACTCGTCCACCACTCCCATACCAGCACCGGCGAGGATACCCCCACTGCCTCCACCAGCCACATCAACACCGCTGCCGCCAATGCCGTACCCCTGTCCACCACCGTAGTTTCCACCAGCGTTGTCGCCGAAGACCCCATCACCACCACCGTCTCATCGCAAAGGGGTCCCGCCACCATCACCACCACCGCCGTCCCGACGCCTTGGGGCCCACCTGCCTCCTCCTCATCGGCCACCATCACCGAAATTCTAATGCCGCCTCAATTCGACCGGCCGTCCCGGGGGCAGGGAAGAAGGATGCCTCTGGCCGCGAGAGTGATCACCAGCGACACTCACGCTGCGCTGCTAGCAGAGAAGCGGGCAGAGGAAGCCAGACGAGAACAGGCCCGGCAGGATCGGGCAAACCAGCGCGTCGTCCGGCAGCAGCAGGAGGCTGCACAGAGCGCTGCATCGGCGGCCGCGCGGGCTGTGAGGGAGGCCGCAAAACGGCAGAAGGAGGCAGCACAGCAGGAAGCTCGGCAGCAGAGAGAGGCGCTACAGGCATCGGCCCGGGCTGCCAGGGAGGCCCAGGAGGCAGACAGGGAGCTCCGGGAGGCTGTGAGGTGTGCCTTCTCAGGCATGAAAACTCCTCACCTTTCGGCGAAATTCGCCGTTTTGAATCCAAAATAGGGGACTTACGTGGTTCGCACAGATCCGATGAGAAAATATTGTAGGGGGGGGGGGGGGGTATGGGGTTACAACTGAGTTTACAAATCACACGCAGACGCGAACGCATCTTGATGCGTTGTAAGACAAGAGACCAATTAAAAACTTGTCTGATCCAGCAACGATTATGTGAATGCAGCCCCTATGTATTTAGCCTATGAAACAGTGGAAGCTAAATTTTGCCGCGGATGCAACGCGAACAGAACGCTTGCGCTCCCTGTCTGTGTGACTACAGATATATGCGTCTGAAATGTCAGCTGGAATGTGAGCCCGGCGAGGAGAGATGCTTATTGATGAGTTGAGTTAGTTGAAACGTTCAACTTATGTCAGAAAAAGACATTGAGATTGGTGTAGCAACGTAGCATAGGCTGTTGTTAAAGTTAGCGATATTGGACAGAACTATAGACATAACGAGTTCATTTGATGAAGAATACGTGCAGTTTGAGCCATCTAGATCGACAAATGGTGAAGCAAATAGGCATAGGCTACTTTATCAGTATACCAAAGGCTAATGTGAATAACTAAATAGTTGAATTAAATGTTCCTAAACTGGGCTGGTGCGTTTTGTCAAGTTCAGAGACAAAAACAGTGTTTGACATGGTAATGCCGTCTTTTAAGAAACACTCAGTGGCCTGACACACTAGCACAATGCCACAATCTGTAAGTAGCCTAGCTGCAGGTTAAAACATTTCAAACCAATTTTACAAATTAAAGCCTAGTCCAGTGTTTTTCAACCACTGTGCCGGGGCACACTAGTGTGCCGTGGGAGATCATCAGGTGTGCCCCAGAAAATTACCCAAATGTCACTCACTGGTCCAGAAAAGCAATTGTTGCATTAAATAATTTATAACCACATGCCCTCATTGATTGTATGATTGCACTATTTGTGGTATACAGGCATTGTACAACGGGGGTCCCATATCCAGTATTCACAGAATCATCACATATCCAGTTCATAACAACAATTAAATTAGATATAGTCACCTACAAATGAAACAGAGGGCGCTTGTTTTATTGAGCAGGTCTTGCATAGAAGCCATAATAAGGCCATATCTGTGTATTATTTGAAATTTTAGGCTATGGTATGTTTATTTTTTCTTCACACAGGATGTTAGTGTGCCGTGGGACATTTTATGTGTCAAAAGTGTGCCGTGGCACAAAAAAGGTTGAAAAACACTGGCCTAGTCTACCCTACCCTACCCAAGTTTATTTATTACCTGGTTTGGTCCAACAAATATTCAGACTTATTCTAATAGTCTACTATGAAGTGTCCATTAGGCCTATGAAATCTTCAGAAATGTCTGATAACTTCAGGCACAAAGAAAGAAAGAAAACTCATGTAGATTACTGAGGAGGAGAGGAGGGCCAGGCTGAAGCATGTTGCCAAACAGCGGGCCCCTTCACACTTAGGCCCAAGCCAAAAAGAAAAAATAATAAGTATTTTTTTGTAAAAATTAGTCATTTTGTAGTTTGTTTTCTTCATAAATCTCTGGTTTTAGGCAACTTCATACTCCATGGAAGCTATGCACTATTGACAACAATGTCACTCGCGCCTGTTTTGCTATGAAACGGCCATTTCCCACTTTGCGCGCCCTTCTCACCTTTTTCACCCCTGACCCGTTTTCATGCCTGCTTCTGCGGGCAGGGAGGGCAACGACTTTTCGTACAATGTGACTCCTGTACCCTCTGGTACCACGCCGAGTGCGTCAACGTCGACATGGTACCAGAGGGTACATGGTACTGTGACGTGTGCCGAGCAGACGCAGCAATGGAGGCGGCGACCGTTTTTGAACTGTGAAAAAACCCTTAAAAAAAAACAACAAAAAAATAACATAAAAAAAACATTAAAAAAATAGTTATTTTTAAATTCCATTTAGTGTGATTTTCCGAATATTTGTAAATATTATTCTAAATTATTTTCTATTCTATATGTCCTGGTCTTACAAGGGCCGCATTTAAAATTTTAAATGAGAATAGTTGTATAAAGTTCCTTTGTGTGTGATTTTCCGAATATTTGTAAATATTATTCTAAATTATTTTCTATTCTCTATGTCCTGGTCTTACAAGGGCCTCATTCAATGTTTATCATTAGTTCTCTGCTCTGTTCTCTATGTCCTGGTCTTACAAGGGCCTCATTCAATGTTTATCATTAGTTCTCTGCTCTGTTCTCTATGTCCTGGTCTTACAAGGGCCTCATTCAATGTTTATCATTAGTTCTCTGCTCTGTTCTCTATGTCCTGGTCTTACAAGGGCCTCATTCAATGTTTATCATTAGTTCTCTGCTCTGTTCTCTATGTCCTGGTCTTACAAGGGCCTCATTCAATGTTTATCATTAGTTCTCTGCTCTGTTCTCTATGTCCTGGTCTTACAAGGGCCTCATTCAATGTTTATCATTAGTTCTCTGCTCTGTTCTCTATGTGCTGGTCTTACAAGAGCCTCTGCACTGTTCTTCATGCCCAGGTCTTACAAGGGCCGCATTCAATCAATCACTTGTGCCATGCTGTATTACTGGTCTTACAAGGTCTTCTCGTAATTGCACTTTAATCATTACAGGCGTCATGTTTCTGGTCTTACCAGGTCTTGTTGTAGTATTGCACTTCAATATCTAAGTGTTGTGTGGTGCTTACAAGTACAGAAGTAGCCTACTTCAAATGTTGTGTTTCTGACACAAAGCCTTCATGAAATTACACGTTTTAATGCTATATGTGGTGTTAAAAAGAGTGTTCCCCAAATATAATGCATTTTGCAGTTTGTTTTTAACAGTAAAACAATGAATGTAGTTGCTACTAAGTTGTTGTGATGCATCCCACACTTTGAACCATTTATGTTATGCCGCGTCGGCTACTGGACACTGTACAGTGGCAGTTTCTGTTCCTGTGATTGTGATTAAACACTTGATACACTTTTGAATGTAACATAAAGTATTTCACTACTGCACTATTTGAGGACTTCTCATTTATTATTTCATGGGCAACAGAGTTAACAGTTTATGGACGCGTAAGTATGAAAACTACTTGCCGTTATGGTGGAGCTAAATCTAAGCTAATCTTAAAATGATCCTTACCACGTATTTAGCCACCAAAACTCTTCTTTGACGAAGTAATTTAACAACAAACAAATGTACCAACATTATTTACTACATGAAAAGCGTTTACGGTGTGAAATGTTTGTTTAAATTGTATTACAACGGCGCTGTACGCAACTGTGTTGGTACTTCGCGAACGTCAAGCCGAAATCTCTAGTTCTGTCAAAATCAGAAAAAGTCGGCACAAAGCTCAAATAATCGGTCGAAGGACTGACCACAATGTTCAGAGGTAAGTAAATTTGGATTTTTCTTGAAGAAAAGACTCTCCTCTTTTGAATGAGGTATACAGGAAGTGTATTGATTACCGTGTCACTCAATCGTCTTAAGATAAATGCAAAAAACTCCGCTCCGCTAGGGGTAGACTGTACGTAACACTGGTATAAATTCCTACTTCAATAAATAATACCACTGCAGTGGGAGAGTGCTGGGTTTGTTGCTCCCCCCCCCCTAAGGAGGAGACAGAGAGAACAGAGAGAGCATGTAGGAGTGCTCTATGTAAGAGGCTTGCTAGTGTCCTTAACCAGGAGACATAGAGGGACATGTAGGAGTGCTCTATGTAGGAGGCTTGCTAGTGTCCTTAACCAGGAGACATAGAGGGACATGTAGGAGTGCTCTATGTAAGAGGCTTGCTAGTGTCCTTAACCAGGAGACATAGAGGGACATGTAGGAGTGCTCTATGTAGGAGGCTTGCTAGTGTCCTTAACCAGGAGACATAGAGGGACATGTAGGAGTGCTCTATGTAGGAGGCTTGCTAGTGTCCTTAACCAGGAGACATAGAGGGACATGTAGGAGTGCTCTATGTAAGAGGCTTGCTAGTGTCCTTAACCAGGAGACATAGAGGGACATGTAGGAGTGCTCTATGTAGGAGGCTTGCTAGTGTCCTTAACCAGGAGACATAGAGGGACATGTAGGAGTGCTCTATGTAGGAGGCTTGCTAGTGTCCTTAACCAGGGAGGACAGTGAAGAATGTAGCGTAGACGTCAGCTGTGAGGAATTTGTAGCTGGAGGAGGAGGTGGAGGAGGAGGAGGAGGAGGAAGTTTTGAAGATGGAAAATAGTTTCAGGGTGTCGGCCATTAGTCAGACTCTCTGTCACAATTGCAATTAAAATTCGTCTTCTCAGCCTTAAGCCTTAACACCATGTATATTACTTTTTCTGCTGTAAGTGTATTGTTTACTGGACCAAATAAAAGTAGTAATGTTATACACCATTTGCAAGCTTGGACTCATGGGAGTCCATATGACAACCTTTTTCATGTCCAATCTGTATAGTGCTTTACATTGTCAGATTAAACTTACTATGTCTCAATTCAATTTGATCAAAAATGCCCCCCCCCCCTCATTTGGTTCTTCCCTACCTTCTAGCTGCAGTGTATATCCCTTAGCAATAAGTAGATGCGGCATATTGGGTCTTGAAATATTCACAGGAATCCATTGAAATGAAATATGTTGTTTTATCCAATATTAGTTGTGCAGATGTATAGTCGATGTATAAATGGACATCTTACACACACCCATTGAACCAACAAAGGAAATGCAAAAACAGAACCCCTGGCCTGGTGCTAGGCCTCCGTTGTGTTTTCTAAATCATATCAAGTGACCAACAGGGCTGAAATGTGGTCAGTTCAGAGATGCTTGGCAGAAAGAAAAAACAATATTCTAGCATCTGTAACTCTGTGCCAGTATTTCACACAATTATTCTGATTGTATTCTAAGAAACTACATGGTCTCAGCTTTCTAAAGAGGTCCAGCATGTGATGGTATAGAGGTCCAGCATGTGATGGTAGGCCAAAAGAGGTGGGAACAGCGCCCTCTGAAGTAGGCACAGTGCAATGTCGGGGGGAAAGCCTGGAAATGGCCCCACCCAAATCATGTTAATGTATAGGCATTCAGGGAAGACTGTGTTTAATGTATAGGCATTCAGGGAAGACTGTGTTTAGTGTATAGACATTCAGGGAAGACTGTTTAATGTATAGGCATTCAGAGAAGACTGTGTTTAATGTATAGGCATTCAGAGAAGACTGTCTTTAATGTATAGGCATTCAGAGAAGACCGTCTTTAATGTATAGGCATTCAGAGAAGACTGTTTAATGTATAGGCATTCAGAGAAGACTGTTTAATGTATAGGTATTCAGAGAAGACTGTGTTTAATGTATAGGCATTCAGAGAAGACTGCGTTTAATGTATAGACATTCATAGACATTTAGAGAAGACTGTGTTTAATGTATAGACATTCAGAGAAGACTGTTTAATGTATAGTTTAATGTATAGGCATTCAGAGAAGACTGTCTTTAATGTATAGGCATTCGGAGAAGACTGTGTTTAATGTATAGACATTCATAGACATTCATAGAAGACTGTTTAATGTATAGTTTAATGTATAGGCATTCAGAGAAGACTGTTTAATGTATAGGCATTCAGAGAAGACTGTTTAATGTATCGGTATTCAGAGAAGACTGTTTAATGTATAGGCTGTGTTTAATGTATAGGCATTCTGAGAAGACTGTGTTTAATGTATAGGTATTCAGAGAAGACTGTTTAATGTATAGGTATTCAGAGAAGACTGTGACTCAAGTGTCCTACACATATATATATATAGATCCTATATATCCTATATATATATATATAGATGCTTAAAGACACACACACATATCATTCACAGTCATGGTATGACAATACAGATTTAAAAAAAAAAAAAAAGACACCTACAACAAAAAAACAAGACACCAACAACAAAAATCAAATCACATATACAACAGAAGAAAACAAAAGAAAGACCAGACCGTGTAGAGGAGACACAGAGAAGACGATCATTGTTTTGGTTATTTTTAATTATATATCTGAGGTGATTCAAGGAGCAAATCTATTTCTAACTTAAACACCTGGAAGGAAGGCTGTCCTTTTTGCCATTTTTGTTTAAGAATAAAGAACTTGGCGTGCAAAATAAGAAAGTTCCCTGCATATTCCAAAGACTTATTATCAGGATTATTATAATAAAAAAGAAAATATTTTATGTTAAGAGAGGGAGTTTTTCATGGCCCCTGTTGCTCTTGGGTGCTCCTTGTTGGTGCCCCCCCCCCCCCCCCCCATCCCAATCCTCCCCCACCTTTCTTATGCAGCCCTTGCCACTTAATCTACTAAACCCCTCTTCTACTGCACTTTTTACCCCCCCCCCCCCCATAAATGCACAAATAGGCTGACACCAGACATAATTTCACTGCATTTCTTACTTCCAGTATCTATATGCATGTGACAATGAACTTCGTTGTATCCTTGTATCCTTGTATATTTGGCTGCAGTTACATTCACAGGGTATATTTTATGAAGAATTTTGAAATGAACCTCTTTCACTTTATTTGTAATGCAGTATTTACTAGGTAACAACCAACCAGTTAATATCAGGAATGAAAGATCCCCAGTAGAATTTACCTCTAGGAGTTATTCTTTTTCTGAATCGAAAGATCTGACGAATATGTTTATTATCACACGTTCTGTCTATCACATCAATCCCATTCAAAAGTAACTTATGTTGTGTTATTGTCCAAACCAAAAGACAGGTGACTTTTCATGAGATGGATTAACCCCTGTCTAGCCTACGTTATTGTCAGTGTTGGGGGTAAGGCGTTACAAAGTACAATTATTAACATGTTATCTCCACTATCATCAGTCAATGCTTTTTGAGGATGGGCTAGCCTACATTAAGAACCAGGATATTTCTGCTCGATTTAAGAAGGGCTTTCAGTAGTATTATTAGCAGTATTTTTCAGTAGTGTTTACAAATTGTTGTTTTGTTTTATCAGAACTGATTAGGCTACATCGTGCCGTGTAATTAACGTGATTAACACCTGTCACAGAGATAGTTAGCCTATGCTCTTTACTCAGCGGTGCGTATGACTGTCCATAGACCTCTGAAGTTCGCCTACAAAATAGCAGCCATCTTTGACATCCGGTATCTGCCGATTTTTCCTATGGGAAAATAACATGGGGATTTTGAATTATCGCACCTGTTAAACTCTCGCAGGGATGAAAAAGTCTGAAATGCAGACGTTTTCCCAAACACACTTTTATCCTCTGCCTTCGAGTGGATACTGTGATCTCCGGTAAGTGAAGGCGGCACACTTAGATTTTTGCTACTCCAGAGCTAACTTGCAATGCAACTTGCCATAGGTAGTTAGCTTCAGTTAACAACCGGATCAAAACATTTTGGATTACATTGTATAACTGGGTTTGTACAAAATATGTTTTACCAGATATGCAATATAACTTTGTTAGATTTGGTATCTTCTGGGAGGAAAAAAACTCTGAATTTTTATTTAATAATCTTATTATTTTTGCAAAGTTTTATGTACATAAATGCAGGTATTCAAAAACCCTCCCTAACTTTGTGTCCTTCAAAAATGATATTGCTTTATTTTTTGAGTCCTTAAAGAAAGTTAAAAGTAAGAATGCATACAGATTGTGTAACCTTATTTTGGTCTTGTTATCCCCTTAATGTTTTTGACTCTGTATATGTCAAAGATGAAATAAAGGATTTTATAAAAAAAAAAAAGTTAACAACCGGATCTCCTTATATGGGCAAAGATGGCCGTTTTGGTTATTTTTTGTAGGCAAACTTCAGAGGTCTATTGTATGGCAAGGCTATTAACACCTGTCCCTGAGTCTGTATGGGCAAGCAATTACCGGGTATGCTCTAACCGTATCATAATAAAATAAGCACCTGCATTCCGCAGCGGTGCTTATGAGCCTGTTTACACTTGCCATTAGAATGTGTCTTGAGCTATCCGATCACAAGTGGCTCGTTCTACTGTAAATACAGGTGTAGCCTAAGCAATCACCAAGACGCAGGGGCGCAGGAGATACTTTGAAAGTGGGGGACTAAATTGTGAACACAAAGCCATAGTGAGATCAGATTTCCAGATATCGGATCGCCACCTCTGGCCCACTTTCGACCATCATATTTTAAACTTGCCAGAATAAAACTGAGATAAGCAAAACGCCAGATCTGCCCTCAGACCAGCTTCTTGCTATGTGCAATTCTACTTTTTTTTTTAGATTTATTTCACACTACTTGGGCCAATGGTATACTCTAAGCAACATGGGATGTTGATATTTTATGAAGCCATGAATAAATCATCATGCCAAACATAGACTAGCCTTCATGATCAAATAGCCTAGTTAGTCCTACTTAAATTGTCTGATATAAACCAAATCAACTCTCCACTATGTGCTTGCAGTTAATATTTATGCAACGTTAGAACATGTTGGCTTAACAAGTTACCTGCAGTCCAGAACACACAGAATATATACGTACTCATAAACTTCCAAAACATTATATTCTAATGTGTTTCTTTTAGAGGGAAAATTCGAACGTCATTTTTGAGCAATTTTGACAGCCCTAGTCCACTGTAGGCTACCCCAATCCGCTATTAACACCTTTCACCTAGTCCCAGTGAGTGGGGGTTGCTAGGGTGTGAAATGCGTAATGAGTGTGAAATAGCACCATTGAGTAGCCATAACCCTGTGCCTGGCTTAACCCCCATTGTGGACGGGTCCGTGCTCATGATATCCTATATATAGCCTAGGCCTATACATGCCAGGACTGCACAGTATTCATTCTATGAGGACTAGGCTACTACTAGGAACCATGGAAACCAAGTCGTTCTGCAGGACACCCGCCTCCGAAGCTGCCCAGACCTGCCTCCGTCCATGCAACGGAAACTCACCTGGAATCTTGGCAACAAAAGAGGTAGGTTTTTTTAGCAGCCTACATGTTATTAGACCATATAATAATCATAACTTACTTTGTGCTGTAATGTTGAGCCAAAATATCATACATTATACTGTAGCCTATACAAGCTCTAATGTCTTTGCAATGTTTCTGTGTTTCAGACTAAACGAGCATCATATTTGCGGCAAGGTGCAGCAAAGCGTGCAGTCACAAAAAACGTGGCTAAGAATATCTTTCCAAAGAAAAACTCACCTGTGGTTAAACGGGCAAAACGCCTGGTCCCCCAAAAAGCGGTAAGTGTTAGGCCTATCCTGTAGTCTACAGTACAGGTGTATGCCAAATTGCCAATAAAAACCTAGCAGTAGCCTACAAGTCAGGCATCCTCGCTGAACTAAGCCGTGACTCGTGACTTGTCTTTTTTGACTCATGACTTCCCTTTTTTAAATACAGGCAGCTGTTTGCACGACGCTGTTGGCTTAACACAATTACAATATGGCTGTCATGGAACGCCGTCTAGCCGCGATGACCGCTGAGCTGGCTTTGAGGACCGCTGAGCTTGCATCGGAACGAGCCCGTTAAGATCAACTGCTAGGTGAGGCAAAGAACCTCCGACAAGAGGCGCAGAGGCAGAGAGAGACCAGTCAGAGGGACATGTCTCTCGCAGAGATGAGAGCCGGGATAAGAGAACTGCAGTCGGCTCTACAGACCCTGCATTCTTTCCAATCCCAAGGATTCCCTCTGCTGTAAATTTAAGAGCCTTTAGCCTTATGGACATTTTATTATTATCGACACTTTCTTATTGCATCTTGCATGTGTCGGTTGCGGGGTCCACGACCTTGACAGGGACAACGGAAGGAAGTGATCATCCTCAGCTGCACACTGAATTAGAGGCTCAGTCCCTGCCCTGTCATGCTTGATCATCATCCTTAAGCATCCTTAATCACACTATGTTGATATTTGATATAGTTTTTTTTTATATAGTAGCCTATATTTAGTATTTAGTATTTTAGTATCATGTTTATCTTCTACTGTCTCTATTGTGCAGTGGAGATTTCTTATATGTATATTAGTTTTTCTGCTGTAAGTGTTTACTGGACCAAATAAAAGTCCTCTTCCTTTTCACACCAACCTCTGCTTCATGCTTTGCTTAGACCACCAGTCACGGTTACGCTTTACACCTGAGAGGAGGAAAAGGGCGCGCGCGGGTACGCCCGAGACATTAGGAAATAGATATAGGATAAAAATACGATTTCGGTCCCTTCCAGTAAAATGCAGATGTAAATTAAGTAAATAATGCAACCTTAACGAAACTTAATTTTTCCCGAAAATTAGATGAATCAGATGGGAAATGAAGGGAAATGAAGCCTAAGCCCAAGTAATGTATCCATATCTATCATTCAAATAATGAGTGAGCATAATGAAATGTGTTCTGAAAACCCAAACTGACTTTTTATATTATTTTGAATCATTAGTAAAACAAAAGCAAACCGTTTCTGGCTATGAACACAGTTTGTAATGATCAATTCTGAGCTGCATGCTGCAGCAGGTCTAATTATGAAAAACCAAGTAGACTGTGCGCTTCTCCTCCATCTACCCACAGCCATAGGGGAGAACCGGGACGAATGAAACACTTTTTAATTAAACGTAATTTACAAAGATATCGTAAAACACTGACAGTTCATATTTTGTCACTAGCAACATACATCTGTCCTCTGTCAAATACAGTTGCATGTATAGCTCTGAACAAAACCGTTCAAGAGTTAATTAAGGAGAAGTCGAACGTGTGTTTTGTTTCATTCGTCCCTCCTGGCTGGGACAAATGAAACAGCATGGGGGACGAATGAAACATCCTACAGCTTAAATTATGTAAACTTCCCACAACTTCAGTATTTGACAACATATCATGAATGGTACTTCAAGTATGTGTTATTTTAGATAGATTGCTGCTATATGTCTTGGTTCATGCCTGTTAACAATTCATTGCCGTCATGAAGCACGTATCTCGCGGTTGCATCCATTACAAACAAACATGCAATGTGAACGTCTGGGATTGGGGAGAGCACTAAATGCTCTACTGAATGTTCAGCATGAAGTCAAACCTTTAAATGAAAAACACTCTTTAATAATCAAAAAAATAAACGCTAATGAAGTAGCCTAAACTTGTGACCATCAAAAATCGTTTATCGCCTGTTACTCCGTGATAACAGGACGTAACAGGAAGGCATTTGGCGGAACAACGGGGTTAATATGCTCTATATTTTGTCCAAATGATGTCCGCACTCGGACGAATGTTTCATTCGTCCTGCGTTTCGGCTGCAAACGGGATTCACTCGAAACGATTCACTCGCAGTTAACCAAATATTTCTTTATTAGGGCAGGGCAGGCATATTTCTGGCTATTAAATTATTTCTAAACCAGTCTGCTAAAGTCTGTAGTGAAGTCTGTGTAGGGTTTTCCAGGCTCCATTTCTTTTTACGAGACACCCTGCTCACCAGAGCCATCTGGTGTTTGTTTGGTTTGTTGCAGCGTCGTTGCAGCGTCACTGGAGAAATACAAATTAAAGTCGCGTGATCCTGCGTGATGTCACGTGCGAACCTCGAGGGAAGCTGGCCAATTTTAAGTAATGCCCACTGTACACACACCACACACACACATGCACGCAGGCACACACACAATTAAGTCAAGTAAACAAGTAATGCCCACTGTATAGCCACGTTTTCACAAACAAGCCATTCAGGAACCACAATACCGGTGGACACAAGTATGGTACCTACAGTGTTTGTGAGTGTTTGTGAGTGTGAGTGAGTGTGAGTGAGTGTGAGTGAGTGTGTGTGAGTGTGTGTGAGTGTGTGTGTGTGTGTGTGTGTGTGTGTGGAATGGTGGCAAGCTGGGACAGTCTAACAATCTGCACAGACAATATAACACATGTACACTCACACACACATACTCACACTTACACACGCACACTTACACACGCACACTCGCACACACATACTCACACTTACACACACACACACTTACACACACACACTCACACTTACACACACACACTCACACACACACACACACACTCGCACACACATACTCACACTTACACACACACACTCACACTTACACACTCACACTCACACACACATACTCACACTTACACACACACACTCACACTTACACACACACACTCACACACACACACACATACTCACACTTACACACACACACACTCACACTTACACACACACACTAATTGTGAGACAGATAGATATTTTACTGATTCAACTTAGTTATTACAGCAGGATGAGAAGCACTAAAATTCACACACAAAATGCACACACACACACCCACATACTAATGAAGCGCACACACACACACACACTAATGAAGCGCACACACACACACACACACACACACACACACACACACACACACACACACACACACACACACACACACACACACACACACACACACACACACACCTTAATGACTGCATGCGCATACACACACACACGGAGTCATTTCATATCAGTCAGTTGCCTCCCTCTTCCACAGCCTCGTCTGAGCGTAGGTGTTCTGCGAGCTCATTGGTCAGCTCGTACTTGTGCCCCTCCCACAGGAAGTGTGTGGGTGTGTCGCCGCGGTACAGGAAGCTGGTGCTGAGCTCGTAGGCGAGTGCGGAGCGCACCAGGCCCACGCCGCCCGTCCTCTCTGGCCCCGGGTGGTAGAGACGCCCGCTGGCCGGCCGCATGTAGAGCGCCTCGGGACGGAACTCCACGGCTAGCTTGGCCCCGCCCCCGCAGTACGACATCAGCAGAGGGGCGGGGCCTGGGGTGGGGGTGGGCGTCTCCCCCGGCGATGGCGGCGGCAGCAGGTGGGTGAAGACAACGGGCTGGTCATCGCAGCGCAGGAAGTTGCGTTCGCGTCCACACGGCGACACGTAGGGGAAGAGCTGGTCGTAGCGGCCCGAGTGGTTCACACGCAGACGACTGAAGAAGAACACCAGGAAGTGCTGATCTGGAGAGACACACACACACACACACACACACACACACATTACTGAACACCAGGAAGTGCTGATCTGGAGACACACACACACACACACACACACACACACACACACACACACACACACACACACACACACACACACACACATTACTGAACACCAGAAAGTGCTGATCTGGAGACACACACACACATACACACACACACATACATACACAACTGGACACCAGGAACTGCTGATCTGGAGACAGACACACACACACACACATACATACACACACACACAACTGAACACCAGGAACTGCTGATCTGGAGAGACACACACACACACACACACTACTGAACACCAGGAACTGCTGATCTAGAGAGAGAGTAGGGGTTAAACACACACACACACACACACACACACACACATACACACACACACACACATACACACAACTGAAGAACATAAGGAACTGCTACAGAGGGAGAGAGTGGGGGTTAAACACACACACACACACACACACACACACACACACACACACACACACATTACAGTTTTTCTCGATCGTTTTGATGGTTGTGTCAACTCTGACATCACATTCTCAAAACAGTTAACACCTGTGTCTGAACATAAGCACTCTGGCCAAAATTCCACATTTTGCTTGCAAAAGGCTGTTACTAGGGCTGTAACGATATACGATTCAAAACCGAAATCGCGACATTCATATCAACAATACTGTGTCGCGGTGTGAAAAGGCAGAATCGCGACACACCTTTCTACGCGGCCGCAAAATTTTGCTTAAGCAACCCACAACTCCCGCTTTACTTATCGGTAGCCTACGTTGTCCAAAAACAAATAAATAAATAAATAATAATTTCATACCTCTCCTTGCTTTCATTGTAGACTATGTGTGCAACTTTACCAAACAGTATAGAAGTAGACCTCCTTGCCCCGCTCTCTCTCACTCTCCCTCCCTCTCCTGCTCAATGAACACGCGCGACTTAAATAAAACATTGACAATCGTGAAAGCAAGGACGCATAGAAGACGACTAGCTAAATTACTATTAAATCCGCTTAGCATCATTAGCATGCTGCACATATTTGTTTAAAACTCTTGCAATCAAGTTGACTGGTCATCTCAATACCAACGTTTCTCAAAAGGGCCTGTCCCAAGGAGAACAAGTATTACATTGAAACTTAAACACACATGGGAAAACTGAACAGTCCAATCAGTAGACTATGATAGGCTAAGGTAGCCAACTATGCTACTTTGTTTACAATATTTCCAGGCTTCAACCAGACAGCTGAATTAAAGAGGTAGAGTTGTAATAAAAAATAGCAGGCTATAGGCTAATCTGCATAAAGTGTGCTGTCATAAATATCAGTCATTCAGAAAAATATTTTTATATTAGGATATAAAATAATATATATATTATATTGTAATCCTCTGGTGTTCTAAGGGAGGCTATTAAAATGTTATTTAATAAAATGTCTAGCCCCCCCCCCCAAAAAAAAAGAAAAATCGAGATTCGTATCGAACCGTGGGTCAAAAATCGTGATACAAACCGAATCGTGAGGTTGGTGTATCATTACAGCCCTAGCTGTTACTCTCTCAAAACACTTAAAACATACAGCAAAAGCAAATCTTGCCTTCAAACAACATATCCTGTCGTCAAATCACTGTGTGATTTCAATCAATCATTACACACTGGACAACAAAATGCAAAATATAGTTCTTAAAATGAGCATTTTTGCTATGTCTGTTGTCTTTTGTCAGAAAAAAACAGAAAAGACTAAATGTACTGAATAAAAAATAATTTTATTCATTCCTCCCAAGATGTAACGGTCATTGACATGTACGACTTACAGTAAACACCTAGACAAGACAAATTTCATTGAACTACAACTTGTCATTTTTCATCAAAATAGACCTACAGTAAACATCTTTTGTAGTGTTTTCTTCACCAAATAGGCTATACAATATTTTCTCTAAATGTGCCTTAGATCCATAGCCTACTTGCAAATAGCAACACAGAACAGACATTGCATCTCATATGCATAATGAATGATTGCTAATTAAAGAATTGCAAGGAGTTTCACACAGGTGTATCAGAGATTCAGACTTATGCAAGGAATCTATACCACCTGTGAAAAGATGTTTTCCTTTTGTTTAGCACGGGGAAACCAATAGAGTTTGGGGTCTTTGAATGACATCTGTGTTAACTGTTTTGTTTTGAATGACATCTGTGTTAACTGTTTTGAATGACATCTGTGTTCACTGTTTTGAATGACATCTGTGTTCACTGTTTTGATTGACATCTGTGTTCACTGTTTTGAATGACATCTGTGTTCACTGTTTTGAATGACACCTGTGTTCACTGTTTTGAATGACATCTGTGTTCACTGTTTTGAATGACATCTGTGTTCACTGTTTTGAATGACATCTGTGTTCAGTGTTTTGAATGACACCTGTGTTCACTGTTTTGAATGACACCTGTGTTAACTGTTTTGAATGACACCTGTGTTCACTGTTTTGAATGACACCTGTGTTCACTGTTTTGAATGACACCTGTGTTCACTGTTTTGAATGACACCTGTGTTCACTGTTTTGAATGACACCTGTGTTCACTGTTTTGAATGACACCTGTGTTCACTGTTTTGATTGACACCTGTGTTCACTGTTTTGAATGACACCTGTGTTCACTGTTTTGATTGACACCTGTGTTCACTGTTTTGAATGACACCTGTGTTCACTGTTTTGAATGACATCTGTGTTCACTGTTTTGAATGACATCTGTGTTCACTGTGTTGCAAAAGTGTGTGAGAAATGTGTGAATGCAATGAAAACGCGTGAACACCTTCGCAAGAGATGAAGAGAATAAAGTGTTCATGTTCAGAGATGACTCCTGCTGTGCAGAGATGACTCCTGCTGTGCAGAGATGACTCCTGCTGTGCAGAGATGACTCCTCCTGCTGTGCAGAGATGACTCCTGCTGTGCAGAGATGACTCCTGCTGTGCAGAGATGACTCCTGCTGTGCAGAGATGACTCCTGCTGTGCGAATAAAGTGTTCATGTAGACCAAGAGATGACTCCTGCTGTGCGAATAAAGTGTTCATGTAGACCAAGAGATGACTCCTGCTGTGCGAATAAAGTGTTCATGTAGACCAAGAGATGACTTCTGCTGTGCGAATAAAGTGTTCATGTAGACCAAGAGATGACTTCTGCTGTGCGAATAAAGTGTTCATGTAGACCAAGAGATGACTCCTGCTGTGCGAATAAAGTGTTCATGTAGACCAAGAGATGACTTATGCTGTGCGAATAAAGTGTTCATGTAGACCAAGTGGGTCCCAGTTTCCTTAAAGCAACACCAAAGAACTTTCCCTCTGTCGCACGCACACTATTTGTTTATCCAGCACCGGCTTTGCAAATAACAATGTCCACAGACAAGGTAGAATATTTTGCATGATTTATAAAAGTATGATGTATTGCGACATCAGATGCAAGTCAAATTTGTAGTTTCTTATGTCTCATTCCATCGAACTACAGATCCGCTACCCGATCTGGCACACTTACATAGTGCGGTTATAGCCGATAGAGGGCCGCAAAGCGATGAACCACTGAAACGATTTTGGAAACATTATTTTAAGGTATAAAAAACTCTTTGGTGTTGCTTTAAGCAGGTCAAAGCAAAAAAACTGTAATGCAAAACACAAGGAACTGCTGGTCTAAAAGAAGAAAGACACGCTAGGTTAAAACATAAACGCGCACACTCACACACACACACACACTCTCACAGACACACACACACACACTACTGCAGAATGGAGGACTATCACTGCCACTCACACATACAGTACACACACACACACACTACTGCAGAATGGAGGACTATCACTGCCACTCACTCACCTTTGAAACAGGTGATGAAGTTCTTGACCTTTGTGTCGTCCAGAAACAGCTGAGAAGGAAAGAGAACCATTAATATCTGGAGGTAGAACCATTAAGCTCTGGAGAAAGAACCACTAAGCTCTGGAGAGAGAACCATTAAGCTGTGGAGGTAGAAGCAGTTTGCCGCTTACAGCTACAGTAACTGGTGTGTGCAAGTTCAAAACCTAAATGTCTGCAAACTCACAACCATGATTTATGTTCACTGTTGTTTACGTTTGATCATTCTTGTACTGTACTTAATATCATGGAGCACTTTGCCACTGTGTGATATAGAGCAATGATGGCTGTATGTAAATGTATATAGACAGACTGTAACCATATATACACCTATAAGGCTTCCGGCTAGTCTGTGGTTTCCATGTAGGCTAAATGTTGTGCTTAGAAATGGGAGCTAGACAGACTTCAGTGGGACACCGTCTCTGAACCACAGGCACCTAATAATGACCTAGTGTACACGAAGGTCAAATGAAGCCCGTTTCTGACAATAACAACAAGAAAAAGGAACAGTGGCCAAGAGGCAAGCTGCTGATGGTACTTGGAAAAGGTGGAGCAACCTGATCACAGACTGTAAATCACCGAACGTGGGGTCCTACAAACATGGCGTGACGGTACGGATCCACTTGTACTTCACTTCTTTTTGTCGTGTCGTATTCCACTCTAGTCCACTGATCTATAAAGAACACTGGATAGACTATCCCATTGTTGCCGCCCCATCAACAATGAAGCCAATGGAATCGGAACACCGCCGCCATATTGGGACCACTGCACTGTAGAAAATGATAGGCTTACAGTAGAAATGCATGAAAAAAGTGAGGCAACTTAATTACTCGAAAATATTAGGGGGGAAATATAAACCTATTATTTTTAAATATATAGTCTTTAAAAAATTATGGGCATTTACTTAAATTATTCATCTATACTAAAATGTGTAAAATATCTCAATACAATTAACGTAGCCTATTCAAAGGAAATTTCACTCCGGAGGGCTGTTTTAAGGTCGAAAGGTGAAACAGCATATTGCTCGACGTCAGTAGCCTATGCCTCGATCTAAATGTAGGTTGCAGAACGTTACAAATGAACATTAGTACAGCCTCACATTTGGTGCTTAATAGGCTATGCTGTTACGGCTTCGTGTTTTCCCCTTACAGTGTTACAGAGTGGCATATCACCCGACATTACCTTATCCATTGGTAGACTACATTTTTAAATAGTGAAAACACCGTTATAATCACCCACTTTCGATATTGGCGTTTAGGCTACAGTCGGTAGGCCTATCTTTAGTTTTAACTTGACGTGAAGTCATAATCCCATAGCTCGAATCTGCCCATTTCTTTCCAACTTAACCAAGTCATCCCAAACATTTGCACAGACATATTGTCGAGCACGTAGCAGAGTTTATATTCTCCTGCTGTCTCGATTCGTTTGTAGGCTAATAGAGTAGGCCTATATGTTCTCTACTAATCAAAACTGCAGGTGTCCGTCTATACCAGTGGTTCCCAAACTTTTAATAGGCGTGTTCTTTATATATCAGTGCTCTAGTCCTATGGGTGACGTCAAGCGACTTTAACGCGCCCGCAAAGCATCCCGGGAAGGCAGCGCTGCATTTGAAATAATGTAGCGCGACAAAAAAGCTGGCCGATGCCCAGCTTTATGCAAATGAATCCGTTGAACGCGAGGCGACTCTCCAATGAAAGGACGAGTTTGTAGGTCCTTTGTTCTACCACAACGGTGCCTATGAAACTTTGGTTCCGCTTACCAGACAAATAATGTTTTAACGATCTCTTCCACGACCACCTAGTAGTCCATAAAACAAACGAAACTAGGATTTGGATGAATATATTGACTGTTGGTGTTTCTGGTGAGGATTTGAGATTGCATTGAGTAGTTTAAATAAAACAAGATTTCGAAATGGCTTGCATAGTTTGTTTAGGCTATTAATGTGTTGTATACTGTTAAGTACATGCCTAAAATTGTGGTCCATTTGTGGAAAAACACTTAAGATACGTTAAAACGAACTGAGTATGAGCTGGTAACTGACATTTTAAACCGCCCACACACGACTGAACGTGGGGAGGCAGCGCGACATCTATGCGACACGACAAAAAGAAGTGAAGTACAAGTGGACCGTGAGCATTACACGCCGCCAGGCTTCAGTTTGGCACCGTAGCTGCGCATGCAAGTTAAGTGGGCAGCTGTCCGTTTTCGTTCACTGCCCATAAGGGACTTGAAAGTTGGTGAATCAAGGCGACATTATTCAACTGAAGACTGTTACAGCACTTGCTCACCTGTCCCTGGTGGTCTAGGTAGTAGAAGTACTCCCGCACCCGAGGTTCAGGGCTCTGTCCTTGAATGTAGGCGCCTTGTGCATCAGAAACGTTGCACATCGACAACATCTGCTGTCGCTGCAGCCAGCCATGAAGGAGGTTTAATCTTCTACACCCAAAATGAAGAGCTAACCGGCTTGACATTACTTTACAGCTCTTCCTCACCTGGGTGGTGTCACATAATAAAGTTGTTAAGTAACGTCACACATGCCCACACGCTAATTTAACATTAGCTAGCTAGCTAACACAATTGTTGACTGGCAGTTAACAAAACGCTGCCGAAAATTCGCATTAGTAATTTATGACAGTAGTCCAAGACAGAACTGGAATTGAATACACTCACTAACAGCAAAATGTGAGCACCTGTATTTACTGTTCCGCAGACACGACACTGACTGACTGACTGGGCTACTGCTAGTGCTTTCTGCGAGGATGTCAACATGGCAGTTCTTACGTCGTCAAAATAAGAGTCGTTGAATTTGAGGTCACAGCATTCATTATCGGTGTAAGGAAAACAACGAATGACACCTAGTAGGCATCTAGCGGGATCTCTGACGTGAAAAGCGACAAGGACGGTGCGGAAGTAGCCTTATCACTTTAAACAAAAAGTTACTATACTCTTTGCTTAAAGCAGGACCTAGTGAGTGCTGTGCTACCTGAAATTCCACATTCACCCAGCAGAGGGAGTATCTCCCACTCGGAGAAGTTCGGAAGAAAGAATCTATTCTAGGAGAACAGGAGATAATGGCAGTCTTACTTGGACATCAGGGACAAACAGGAGGTCTTGCTGCCAAATGCATCACGGAATGCCATAAGGCAGGGATTCCCAAACTGTGGTACGTGAGCTGCCACTAGGGGGTACACGAGATGAAAAGGGCAATGGCGGAAAGGAGTTAAAAATGATTAATTAATTAATAAATAATACATAATTTCGAATCGGGTTATAATGATATGGAAACGTGAAATTAAAGGAAATCATTTGTAAACTCTATAATAGGCTATGTTTTCATTAAA
>NW_027468674.1:2223674-2231174 GCF_046254945.1 Alosa pseudoharengus
ATTCTATCTGAAATCTAACCTCTGGTCTTCAATACCTAAACAGTGTAGATTCTCTCTGAAATCTAACCTCTGGTCTTCAATACCTAAACAGATTAATGTAGATTCTATCTGAAATCTAACCTCTGGTCTTCAATACCTAAACAGATTAATGTAGATTCTATCTGAAATCTAACCTCTGGTCTTCAATACCTAAACAGATTAGTGTAGATTCTCTCTGAAATCTAACCGCTGGTCTTCAATACCTAAACAGATTAGTGTAGATTCTCTCTGAAATCTAACCTCTGGTCTTCAATACCTAAACAGTGTAGATTCTCTCTGAAATCTAACCTCTGGTCTTCAATACCTAAACAGATTAATGTAGATTCTATCTGAAATCTAACCTCTGGTCTTCAATACCTAAACAGATTAGTGTAGATTCTCTCTGAAATCTAACCTCTGGTCTTCAATACCTAAACAGATTAGTGTAGATTCTATCTGTAATCTAACCGCTGGTCTTCAATACCTAAACAGATTAATGTAGATTCTCTCTGAAATCTAACCTCTGGTCTTCAATACCTAAACAGTGTAGATTCTCTCTGAAATCTAACCTCTGGTCTTCAATACCTAAACAGTGTAGATTCTCTCTGAAATCTAACCTCTGGTCTTCAATACCTAAACAGATTAGTGTAGATTCTAGTCAAATCACAGATAAGAGATCACAGACACATTTAATCAGCGTTTGCTTCTGCTGGGCTCCGTTCTAAATCAGTGCCAAATGAGTCATCAGCAGATGGATCTTTCTCAGATGAAGCAACTACAACAACTAACACATTTTCCTCTGCGGCGTTGAGCAGCGATGTGGTTCTGTCAGCTTTGAAAAAGATAAACGTCAGAAAGTCCTCTGGGCCTGATTTGTAATTTGTCTGGAGCAGAATAGTGTTGCTAACTCCTGGAAAACCGCACATGCAACACCCCAGTTACAGTTCAATGTGGGGATCTCATTTAAAGTCTTTGCCTCAGATTACCACTTTACAAGGCCCAGAAATAGAAAGGGTGTCATCTTACAAATATTTGGGTTTCTTACTGGATGGAAATCTGTCTTTCAATCACCATGTGATAAGTTTAGTAATGCAGCTTAAGGTAAAGCTAGGATTCTATTTTAGAAACAAAGTTTGTTGTTTCAATAGAAACGCAAGAAAAGCACTTGTTGCAGCCACCTTTTTACCTGTTTTAGATTATGGGAGCATTCTCTACATACCTCAAAGACTGTTATACTCCTTGGATTCTGTTTATCATTCTGCACTACGTTTTATAACTAAATCTGGGTACTTTACTCACCACTGTAATCATTAATACAATCGTTCTCCAGCTTAGCTTATTCACCATCTCCCCCAGAATTAGATAATACAAACTTGAAACTATGTTCTCACTCTGGTAAAGCACTGCTACTTGGGCTAAGTGATTAGCACAGTAGCTGTAGCTGCAGTAGCAGTGCTTTACCAGAATAAGAATGTAGTTCCAAGCATGAATATATTTACAAAATCGCTTTGTTGCATTTTACATTGAAAGTTATAAACATTGTAAGTAAACTGTCACAAAATGTAAACAGAGCAATGTTTGAGTTCTTTTGTCACTTTTGGGAGATAGGCTAGTTGGAACTGCCCACCTCAATGAGCTATGCTAAGCTATGCTAACGGTGGGTGCTTCAGACTGAGTTACTGCATGCACAGAGACGAGAAGGGTGTGTATCATCTTATCTAACTCTTGAGATGGTGAATAAGCTAATTTCCCAAAATGTTGGAATGTTCCTTTAAGTCACTGCACACTACACACATTGCCCTCTAGATAATGGGGCAGTTACTGCACACTAGACACATTGGCCTCTAGAGATGGGGGCAGTTACTGCACACTATTGCCCTCTAGAGATGGGGGCAGTTACTGCACACTAGACACATTGCCCTCTAGAGATGGGGGTGCACACTACACACATTGCCCTCTAGAGATGGGGGCAGTTACTGCACACTAGACACATTGCCCTCTAGAGATGGGGGCAGTTACTGCACACTAGACACATTGCCCTCTAGAGATGGGGGCAGTTACTGCATACTAGACACATTGCCCACATGTTTAAATATCAAGTTCATGAGTTGGTATTCGATAAAAAATATGTACATTGTCTACAATGTATCATGATTAATGAGCCAAATCTAGGACATTTATCCTTTATTCATTACAATTAGAATTGATGGTCCACAATTTAAGCCTTTTAACAGTTACTACCATGAGCATGCACATTACACATCACATGGTGTAAGGAGGCCTTCAGGTTACTACACATGAGCATGCACATTACACATGGTGTGATGTGTAAGGAGGCCTTAGCTTGGGTCAAGTGTCTTGCTCATACCTGTTTGTTACATCTGATTTTCAAAGTTACGAATGCCATTGATCTCAGCTACTTTGTGATCAGAGAAGAAAAGTCTTTGTTAATCACTTCCCTTGCCATTTAGGAGAACTAGGGTAAGATAAATGTTAAGGGCAGTGTCCCCGTTTTAAGTCTACAAAGATAAAAACATTACATGTTTTGGAGGTATTTATGCATCTGAACTGAAAATCTATCTATGTATACACATGTTTGAATATATTGAATAAAACCTGATAACATAGTAGGATGGTGTACACTCAGGGAATAGCATGTCTGTAAAATCATTGGACATAAGATGTCATGTTGTGACGCAGTGTTCAGAATGTCACTGGCTAATTTCCAGATATCTTCAGTGTACAGTGTACATATTAGGACAGTAGGCCTATGACATCAAATGAGAAGGCGTGCATTCCTACTTTTAGTACATACTAAAATAAAATAAAGAATCAGTCATAATTTTTATAACAGAGACTTTTATCATTTTTGTAGGTAAGACTTTTATTGTAGCCTACGGGTAGCAGCTTCGGAAATTACGTTTTGCCTTAGCAACCAGCTTCTTGTTGACTTGGAAACGGGAAAGTGTTAAAAGTCGATGGCTAAAGTGATTGGGGAGAAGAAATCTATTTGGCGACAAATATGTGACGGTAAAAAAGATAGTTTTCTGTGCATGCACACTTGTCTAATTCTTACTATACGTCCAGTTCCTGATATTGTTTTGTGTTGTGACAGAATATGAGGCAGAGAAGCCCAAACCTCAGGGCGCGGCTGCTTGGTCGGACAGCTCCTCCGTCAGCACACTTGTCACTCAGTACAGCGCCAGCAAACACACTCCTGTATTCTACGGGCTGGCCACAGCGAAGGTCAGATATACTAACTTGTGTGTAGTGACATTACCGCTGGGCTGCCGCACATTTTGCTGGGCTCACACGCTAATCCTGCCGTAGCGTTCTTACATTCTGAACTTTCCGTTGTGGTGCACGGTACGGACGGACCTGGCTTGTAGGCTAGCCCTATTCCGTAACATTAGATGTAAAGTGCCTGTTTATTCTAGGTGCCCGTGGACACCGAGCCTCTGCACGACTTTAACCCGCTGCTGAGCCACCCTGCTCTGGCCGGCTACGCCTTGTTGGGCAGCAGGGAACCGCGGTCAGGTGCTGCCGACTCCGAACCCCACACACATCAACGTGAGTCTGGCGTCATAGGATGCGCACGCCACACACACATAGCCTACACATTCACGCACACACATTCCAGGGATTTTGATGTAGCTTGAATGTATTGGCAGTATTTCTGCAGTCAGATGTAAACTTACTTAACCCAGGTGTTTGGTCTAGAGCAGTGTTTCCCAAACTTTTTTTCTGGCGACCCACTTTTTAAAAATGACAGACCATCGCGACCCATTACCCTGCAACCACCAATATTGTTTTAGGCCACAGGTTCTCCAACTTTTCTATGCCTCCCCCAACCATACATTGCTATAGGATCCCTGCTTTGAACACGGTTGTGTTGCATTTTGAGCACCATCAGCGTGAAAAGTTGGAAATGACTACTGAAAAGATACGTTTTAATGCGCATCCGAGAGTAGGGGAAATTCTCGCATGTTGCGCAGTCCTCATTCGTCAGCATAGTAAGCTGTTCCTGTATTTCTAAAAAAGAATGTTGTAGGCTACGTTGCGTTGCAGACAAATGGGTCAATAACACGGTGGACGTCAATTCCAATGTAAACAGCAAATAACTCAAGTCGTTATATTGTATTGTTGTATTATATTATATTGTATAGTCGTTATATCAGAACAAGAGGCGTTTGCGCAATATCCGGAAGAATGCGCCTTTACTTTGGAGTTAACGAGGTAGAAAACGAGAGGAATAGTGTTTAAAATGGCCATTTAAATTGTAGACTAATATAATGCACTGTTGTGCATTTTAAATCAGAAATAAGAATGTGAAGAGGTTGCTATTAACTTTAAAGATTGCATCTGCAATCGAAACTGTATGCAAATTGAATGGCCTTATGTCCGGTCTATGGATGTCTGCTTTAGTTGACAGCACGGTCACTAGATTTTAATCGGTAAAGTTGAGGAACTGGTATCTATTAATGTTCGTGCAAATAGGCGGATTCATGTCCCTTGCAGTTTGCAACTGCGAGGTACATGGCAGGCGCCCCATAGAACGGTTTCATTTTGAGAGGTAGATATCCATGCTGGCACCCCCTCTGCGATGCGTTCGTCCCCAAGTTTCATGCGCCAGTTTCATGAGCTTTTATGACAAAACCGTGACTGTGGTAGTTAACAATCTACATCCTAATAGAAAACTGTTAGCTTTCCTGGTATCAAATGACAAAGGGTATCAGTTAGGCCTATAACACAACATAAATTGTGCTGGCGACCCAAATAAAATCTCCTGTGACCCACCCGTGGGTCGCGACCCAGACTTTGGGAAACACTGGTCTAGAGAGCTCCATCCTTGTTTGACAGGTCCTACCACCTGCTACCTGCAGGAGGCGCTGTTTCCTACGCTGCTCCCCGGCCTGGAAGCCATGCTTTCGGAGGCTCTGAAACATCAATGTCTGCAGGTGTGTGTGTGTCTGATATGACCTCCCGTTTTTATAAATCCCATGACATCTGAACTGAAGTGCATTTCTTCTCTTCTCACACCCTCCTTCACAGAGGAAGATGACAGCTTTCACATCACATATACTTATATATATTATATTTCACATCACATATACTTATATATATTATATTTCACATCACATATACATATATTATATTTCACATCACATATACTTATATATATTATATTTCACATCACATATACTTATATATATTATATTTCTTCTCTTCTCACACCCTCCTTCACAGAGGAAGAGGACGGCTTTCAACGCCTGTGACTTCCTCACACAGTGGCTGTACAAGTGAGTGGCCCGGAGACCGCAGTGCTAGCAGAGTATGTGTGTGTGTGTGTGTGTGTGTGTGTGATAAAAGTGTGTGTGTGTGTGTGTTAAAAGTGTGTGTGTGTGTGTGTGTGTGTTTTAAAAGTATGTGTGTGTGTGTGCGCAAACAAAGAGTTCTTCAAATGTCAAATTACTTAACTGCTCCATGTCCCTTGTACTGGATAATATTTGTTGGTGTGTTTATGAGGGTGAGAATGGTGTGTGTTTGTGTTTTGTGAGTACTGTGTGTGTGTGTGTGTGTGTGTGTGTGTGTGTGTGTGTGTGTGTGTGTGTGTGTGTGTGTGTTTTGTGCGTGCTGTGTTTAAAATGTGATTGACTGTTCTGCTAGGACTTCCTAAACACCACCCCTGTCTGTTTCCTAGCAACAACCCAAGAAGGGTGGGCCATCCCCCTATGGAGCTGCACCAGATCCCCTTCGTCAGAGACTGTCTAATCACACAGTGAGTGTGTGTGTGTGTGACTGTCTAATCACCCAGTGAGTGTGTGTGTGTGTGTGTGTGTGACTGTCTAATCACACAGTGAGTGTGTGTGTGTGTGTGTGTGACTGTCTAATCACACAGTGAGTGTGTGTGTGTGTGTGACTGTCTAATCACACAGTGAGTGTGTGTGTGTGTGTGTCTGTCTAATCACACAGTGAGTGTGTGTGTGTGTGTGTCTGTGTGTGTGTGTGTGTGTGACTGTCTAATCACACAGTGATTGTGTGTGTGTGTGTGTGTGTGTGAGTGAGTGAGTGAGTGAATGTGTGTGTGTGTGTGTGTGTGTGTGTGTGTGTGTGTGTGAATTAGTGTTGTCACCATACCAAAATTATACCGATACCTAGTCAAGAATTATGATACTTGAATATAGTGTGATCACTCACACCAGTGATATAGAATATAGTGTGATCACTCTCATCAGTGATATTGAATATAGTGTGATCACTCACACCAGTGATATTGAATATAGTGTGATCACTCACACCAGCAGACATCCTAGACTGGACTGGGTTAGTAGCTAAAAATATTAAGTTATTTTTATACTTCATAATGATTGTTAAACTATTACACTTAGGCATATCTTTAATGTGGTGTGTGAGTATATTGGTGGTGTCTAGGTGTAATTGAGTGCCTGTCACTTTAAGAAATATGTGAGAGTAATTAGCCTTCAGTCTCACGGTTTTAGGCTAATGAAAAACAGTGCACATAGTGCATAGTGTATAAGGATATGTGGATGCAATTCAGTATGCTTAGCATTATGCATCAGAAATGTTAAAAAAAATCTTTCTGGGATTAGAGAAGAGATAAGTGTCTTGCAATGTTCCTTAATGATTTTAGTGACCATTACACGAATGACAGACATGACCTGAGCCGCGGGATAGTTAGCAAGGAGCTCTCTCCAGATGTAAAAGTTTGCCACGGTTGCGTTGCCTATTTCTGAAATGACATTATGGTTATGGTTATGGTTATGGTGTTTAGCAGACGCGGTTGCGTTGCCATGGTTATGGTTATGATGTTTAGCAGACACGGTTGCGTTGCCATGGTTATGGTTATGGTGTTCCGTTGACATGGTTATGGTTATGGTGTTTAGCAGACACTTTTGTCCAAAGCGACATACAAAGAACAACAATACAATAGTTACATTTAAAGGTAAACTATGCAGTATTGGCAATTTCTTACTGTTTTCTCGGTTTTTGCTTCTTTTTCGCTGGCTCTGTCATGACGAATGTCTGAGAAACTCCATCGCTACCTTTTTCTAGCCGGTGCCTGGTGTGTATGTGTATTTGAATGCAGTAAAGCAATTTGTTACACTCGTTATACTTCTTGACACTGAGGCCGTCGGCCCGCCGGCCCACAGTTGCAAGGGTGGTTTTTCCGCTCACAGGCGCTAGGGGGAAGCGAGACGGCCACCATTCACCCTGAAAAAAGTCATATAACCATTCCAATGACTCTGAAGCTGTTAAATGAAGGTAAATTAAGCTAAAAAACTTGCATATTAAGTTAAAAACCTGCATAGTGTACCTTTAACAGTAAACCGTTTAAAAAGTTGGACCACAACTAAAAATACTACATTAAGGAGAATAGCAATAATAAACAACAACGTCAATTCCACCAATAGCGCAGTGCATGTTGAACAGACCCCTCTTAAAAGACCCAGAACTATCACA
>NW_027468674.1:2236174-2238674 GCF_046254945.1 Alosa pseudoharengus
CAGATCTGTTAATCAGAGATGCTGTTAGCTCTATTTCTATGCCAGACACACATACACACACACACACACACACACACACACACACACACACTCTACTCATCTCTACTCTAATCTGCTCATCTCATCTCTACTCTAGTCTTCTCTACTTTACTCTACTCTACTCATCTCTACTCTACTCATCTCTACTCTACTCTACTCTACTCATCTCTACTCTACTCTACTCTACTCATCTCTACTCTACTCATCTCTACTCTACTCTACTCATCTCTACTCATCTCTACTCTACTCTACTCTACTCATCTCTACTCTACTCTACTCATCTCTACTCATCTCTACTCTACTCTACTCTACTCATCTCTACTCTACTCTACTCATCTCTACTCTACTCATCTCTACTCTACTCATCTCTACTCTACTTTACTCTACTCATCTCTACTCTACTCATCTCTACTCTACTCTACTCATCTCTACTCTACTCTACTCATCTCTACTCTACTCTACTTATCTCTACTCTACTCTACTCATCTCTACTCTACTCTACTTATCTCTACTCTACTCTACTCATCTCTACTCTACTCATCTCTACTCTACTCTACTCATCTCTACTCTACTTTACTCTACTCATCTCTACTCTACTAATCTCTACTCTACTCTACTCATCTCTACTCTACTCTACTTATCTCTACTCTACTCTACTCATCTGTCTTTAACTCTACTTATCTATATTAATCTCTACTCAACACTACTCTACTCTACTCAACTCTACTTCTTTTTACCTCTACTCATCTCTTCTCTATTATACTCTACTCAACTCTAATCAACTCTACTCAACTCCATCTCTTCTCAAGTCTATTCAACACTAATCTCCTCTGCTCCTCCCCATAACATCAAATAGAGAATCATCTCAGTAATGTGTGCTCTGTCTATGTACATGCATATCATGCTATCTTCTGGTGAACAATTAACGACTGAAACAGTCATTTGCGTTCTGCATATCATGCTATATTTTAGTGAAGAATTAACGACTGAAACAGTCATTTGCGGTCTCCATATACACGTTATGTTTTAGTGAAGAATTAACGACTGAAACAGTCATTTGCGGTCTCCATATACACGTTATGTTTTAGTCAAGAATTAACGACTGAAACAGTCATTTGCGGTCTCCATATTACGCTCTCTTTTAGTCAAGAATTAACAACTAAAACAGGTACAGATTATTTAGTAAATCTGGCCCACCTTACGGTATCACTCTCTCCTCCTCTCTCTCTCCATCCCTCTCTCTCTCCATCCCTCTCTCTCTCCTCCTCTCTCTCTCCATCCCTCTCTCTCTCCTCCTCTCTCTCTCCTCCTCTCTCTCTCTTCCTCTCTCTCTCCATCCCTCTCTCTCTCCTCCTCTCTCTCTCCTCCTCTCTCTCTCCATCCCTCTCTCTCTCCTCCTCTCTCCATCCCTCTCTCTCTCCATCCCTCTCTCTCTCCTCCTCTCTCTCCATCCCTCTCTCTCTCCTCCTCTCTCTCTCCATCCCTCTCTCTCTCCATCCCTCTCTCTCTCCTCTCTCTCTCTCCTCTCTCTCTCCTCCTCTCTCTCTCCTCCTCTCTCTCTCCATCCCTCTCTCTCTCCATCCCTCTCTCTCTCCTCCTCTCTCTCTCCATCCCTCTCTCTTGTCTTCTGTTCTGCCACTCTTTTCTTCACTGCATGGCTCACTCTCACTCTTTCTCTCTCCATCCCTCTCTCTTGATTTTTTTTCTGCCACTCCTCTCTCTCCATCCCTCTCTTTTGTCTTCTGTTGTGCCACTCTTTCTCTCTCCACTGCATCTGTCTGATGCAACATTAATAAGAATCAAACGTTTAGCGATCATGAAATAATACCATATATGATAAGATGTCAAAAAGCAGGGAGAAAATGAAGATCAGTAGTTCTACTCAAACTACTTTTGCACGTAGGCTATGAAAGTTTAAGTGAATGACATGAAAGTGAAAGTAAGACATTCGAAAGGCCAAAGAAAGTTAAGGTTGCTTTTGATAGTACAAAGACTTATAAAACTGGTGCTCTAAATAGAGATTCTGTTGTCTTTGAAAGGTTCTCTTATTGACGGATTGAACTGCAATTTGGATTATCACCTGCTTTTACAAGGTGGAAGTGTTTAGGCGCAGAATAGACGTGCGCTTTCACAAGCAGTCTTTGTACACACCGCGGAATACATAATTAGCTTTCACGAGCAGTCTTTGTACATACCGCAGAATACATAATTAGCTTTCACGAGCAGTCTTTGTACATACCGCGGAATACATAATTAGCTTTCACGAGCAGTCTTTGTACATACCGCGGAATACATAATTAGCTTTCACGAGCAGTCTTTGTACACACCTCGGAATACATAATTAGCTTTCACGAGCAGTCTTTGTGCACACCGCGGAATACATAATTAGCTTTCACGAGCAGTCTTTGTGCACACCGCGGAATACATAATTAGCTTTCACGAGCAGTCTTTGTACACACCG
>NW_027468674.1:2243674-2253674 GCF_046254945.1 Alosa pseudoharengus
GGGGGGGCAGGGGCAACTTCCTTTCAGCAAAAGCAGCCATCAGAAAACCTCTTTAAAGGGGTGATAGAATGATGATATAGGGTATTTTGTGCTGGTCCTTAAGGTCTCTGAATAGGGTGTGTAGCATTGGTTGGGCTGAAAATGGCATATATGCTGTTCTATGCGCCCTAATGCAAGCCTGGTTAAAAGCCTTAGAATGAAACGAGAGGTTTTCTTCCTTTTATGGTATGCTCATGAATATTTAGATAACCTGCGTGCTGATTGGTTGGTTTAAAACGAGCGAAGCTCCGGAGCAAAGACGCAAACATGGCCGACAGCACTCACTGAAACAGCCAAGGTGGAAATACTATGGAGACAGGTGTTGAACAGCATATTTGAGCCTGAATCAGAGGAAGAATCTGAAATAGAGGAGCAACCAGTCGCCCATAGATTGGAAATGACTACTTCAGAGTGGTAAGTTTTGTCATTTACTTGAGTAACACATAGATTACACATAGCCCAGTTAGCTAGCTGTAATATTTGCACGTTAGTGTCGTAGACTAAGCTAAACATTGTATTAGGTTCGTTTTTAGCATTGTAAGCAACAGAAGTTATTAATTTGCACACAAACAAATGTTTTACAACTTGTACTCTTGTGCAATTTTTGTCAAGATGTCCAGTTAGAAGCTAGCTGAAAAGTTCGTAGCCAGTCGTGGGCAGTTCAGGCTATGCTGTAGTGAAAGGAGTGCTGCTTGCAAGGAAAGTACTCGTTTTAGTCAGTAAGTATGTTCTCCTGCTGAATAGGTCATCTGATTAGGAGTTACATACATTATTGTAGTGGTAATATATGATCTTACAACAGGACGTCCAGTTAGCTGGGCAGGAGCTCTGTGCAGTTCGTAGGCTATAACGTTATGACTGAAGTGAAACGAGTAGCCTACTGCTCGCGTCAATGAAAATATTACGTTTGTGTCAGTAGGTCTAAGTACTCGTGTAACTACTATCCTGCTGATTAAGTCATCTGATTATCGAGATTTTTACCTTCTTTCCATGTAGTAATGTATGATCTTACAACGGGACGTCCAGTTAGCTGGGCAGGAGCTCTGTGCAGTTTGTAGCCTATGGCTGAAGTGAAACGAGGTCAACGAAAATATTACTAGGCCAATTTGTTTCAATTCAACACTTTTATTTATCATTTTATTTACATAGTACAATGGAGTAGAGTACAATAATCAAAAATCCTATAAACATCACTGTTTAAAATATAGTAGGTACAGTCAGTAGGTCTAATGTAATCTTGTAACTATCCTGCTGACATCTGATTGAGATTATTACCTTCTTTCCATGTAGTATATGTGATCTTACAACTCTGGTAACTAAAACTGGAGACATTTGCTACTTTGTGCTACCTGCTCATTCAAAATTACGAAATAACAGCAGGGAAATTATGTTTGTTTTTACAGGTTATTAAAAGAATGACCCAGGTTCCTGAGGAGCTGACCTGAATGACCATCATGGCCTCGATCGATCCGTTGTGCCTCTATATTCTTTGCAAAATGCAATGAATATTTACAGAGCTGACCACGGCCGTTTGAGAATCAGAGGAATGGAAAGGTGAGGACAATCTGATACAAGTGTTAGCAGTTACAGTATATAAATAAAATATTTTTAACCAATACTCATTCATTATTGGTTCAGCATATTGCAAAAACACAGTTTGATCAACACCACAAAATGATGAACTTTATTTTTTTTTTTTTTTCCAACAATCGTCCAGTGATACTGATGTAAAATATATTATAAAATAAATAGTAAAAAAAATAAATTGCTTTTCCACCCTGTTCTCGTTGCAGGCAATGAAGTGACTTGGCCTACAGGTCTTTTGTGAGCAGGAGCTGGGGTTTCCTTAGAAGAAGCGTCCGTGTCATGATCCTCTCATGTGTGGTGCTACGCATATGGAGGGAGCTTCCGGATACTTCAGGGCAGTACGTTGGATTCAGACCCCTTTTCGACTGAACCGTGACACATGTTCAGCAACAGCATCCTCCATGGAAGGTCTGTCAAGCTGAGCACACAAGTCCTGGGGCACAGGAATCCGCTGGACGGCATCCCAATAAGGAAGAGGGTCTTTGATGATCTCGAAGAGGACAAGAAAGAGGACTTATATTGGATACTGTAATACAGTGCATTGTAGGCTGTATACTGTACAATAAACAAATTGTATGGCCCTGAACATTGTGCTTTGTTTACAGTACTGATGATGATTTCAACACCAGTAGCATCAGGTCTAAGACAGCCTGTTGTGTGTGAATCGATAAGTTCTTTTTAGTGCCTATACTGTTGCACATTTTGATTTGTTGTTTGTAATAAAAATATATATTTTATTAAACTTACAAATTATTTGGCAAGTCTGTACATAGTTTCTCCTTGGCTGTCTTCCGTTGTGGGGCATTCTCATTGAAGTGCATGGCTGCAAGATAAAACCTAAACCAAACAACAGAAATGTTGTAACACAAGTGAAAGTCACTTTTGCATGCACACACACCAAGCTGTTAACTCACAGCAAAAGCATTTGCTAATATTCTAAGCCCTGCAAGATGCCACACTTGGAGCATCTGTTTGGCATGCTGCGTTTGTCATGTTGCCGTTCTTGTAATGTTATAAAATAAGAACGTGCAAATAAATCCATTGTATCTAGACAACACGGTTTTCAACATATCGACTAGATATCATTTGAATTGATAACGTGAAGTTGTTTCCACTTCTGACGTCAGAAACGTATGTGTTATATGGGTATGGGTTATATTACAGCTAGCAAGCAAACTATCGTGTTACTCAGCTTCAGTTAGCTATCTTGCTGAGAACATAACCTGTCAGAGATCTCGACAAACATGCATAGTAAAATGTAGGTTAACATGACAACACAGGTTTTATCCGAATGACACACAGGAAAATTAAATAGCCTTGCCAATGAACTAAATCACACATTCTACTTGCTAGATACACGTTAGCATGGCTAATAACTGCTTAGCGACAAAATAATACTTACAGCATGCGGTTGTGATGACCTTACCAGAGACGGTTGATAAAGCGAGACGATTCACAGAAGGGTTCTTCCTGTTCCCCTATGACGTAGGGTTCACTAGCGCCACGCCTTTTTAGGAGACTAGCGAGAGATTCTTTACACTGTGGCCCTATGGAAGAAATCATTTTTTCTCGGATTATGCCCCAGCCCTTAATTATACAGCTCGAGATTGGACATTTTAATGCATTTTCTGTAATTCACATGTGTTCCTTACATTCTGACATCGACATGGCGTTTTTCAGATGAACAGTTAATGAGAAAAACGACTTTGTTTGCCACTTGTCTGTCTGTTTCTGTAACCCACTGGCACGCGATCTACTAAGTAGCCGAAGGTTCTCTGGAATAAGTTACCGTTGCTTACCACTTCGATGTTGATCACTCAATCGCGAAAATGGATTGCGTTAAAATAGGCTGTATAGCAGACGGCCATACACATAAACTAGGGCAGTGGTTTCTCAACCTTTTTTCAGTGATGTACCCCCCTGTGAAATATTTTTTCAGCCAAGTAGCCTTCCCCCTAACCAGCGCAAAGCATTTTTGGTTGAGAAAAAAAAGATTTAAAGTAGAGCACTGTGCCATCAGTGTCTAATTTATTAAACTTTGGAACTAATAAACACATACAAAATTCAAACATTTGGATAGTAATCCATGACTACATTTATTGCAAATTATTTGTATATTTTAAAATCTCACGTACCCCCATTTGAGAACCACTGTACTATAGTATTGCATATTATTGTTTAACAAGTAGGTCATATCACATAATAATCTGGACAGCCAGGGGTGCGTTTCCCAAAACCATAGTTTGCATTGCAACCAACAAAGTAGCTAACTTAGTTAGCAACTATGCTTATGGGAAACGTGCCCCTGGTTAACAAGTTGCTAACTAGCACACCTAACCAGACGTCTGCTTTCTCAATTAGCCTTACCTCTGATGTTTGATAAAGTAGCGCCAATCGATGTATCCCACAGCGCCGCCACACGGCCATATCTTTAGGCCTACTACCCACGCAAATTACAATGGAAATACACCACTTATTTTTTCATTGACATAAGGCTAAAAATATGATGAACACTGGCATTTCTCTTTCAGATACCATATTATTGAACTAGTAGAAGAAAGAGGTAGCTTGTTAATATAAGGAGTGCCGACTTGTCCATCCGATCCAAACAAGTAAACCTGAGGAAAGGAGGGTATAAAGTGTGTGAGGCTAACTTTGAATGGTATGGTTTTATTTGAAATTCACATTTTCAACAAATCCCACAATTTAACACCTGCATACATAGCCACATTCTGCAGTCTACCCACAAGGAAAAGAATAGCACAACTGCCCTAAACCCCCTCCATCAACTGCCAGTAGATGTGTCCTGCATTGAGTGGTAGTTAAGCATTTACAAAACTAAATACTGTTATTGTCTTTGAATTAACTAACATCCTGAATGGAGTGTAGGAAAGCAGGATCTCTTCGTTTGGTTGGATGAAGGTTGAAGTCATATGGCCAGCATTTACAGCACCTAAAACAGAGACAACACCACGCAAAGTAAAAAAAACCAAAAAAACATCATGAATTACAATTATGTTCTTATGTTCTTGAAATTAAGTTACTACACCTGCACATTGCTTTGCTTAATATGATCCTTCATACTATAAATGCTGTGATAACACAATAGGACTGAAGACTATGATACAGCTGGAGAGGCTGCCAAGTTAGGCAAATACTACGACTGACTTCTTTGAGGCCATGAACAGGCTTTTTGATGTCTTAAATTCACGGTATAAATGTCCATTCAAATCCCCTACTCCAGTTTTAGCATCAGTCAAATTGTGATTACAGCACTTGATTACAAACACAAACACTTACTTCTCAGGCGCATCTCTGACCCCAATCCATGGCGTCGTCCTATAGGACCACAAAGCAGACATCAGATCCACCATCTTACGGAGAGCCTTCAGTGGATTGAGTCTTGGACCTTCAGGTTGCTAGAGAACAATACATATAGTGCAGCAATCATTCTCAGTGTGTTAACTAATGTTGAATAATAGATCTTTTTTTCCATACAGAGGGAAGTTTAAATCTAGTTACAGAGTTTCATAGTGACAGGCTGTTGGTCAAAACATGTTGGCCAATGCAGCCAAAAAGGCTTTTCCTTTGGAGTGCCTTTTGTAGAATTAGTTTCAACTTTATTTTGGTAGTGTTTCATGAAGTCTTCAGGTCTGATTGTTAGTAGCCTATATGAAATTATATTTGATATGTTTAACTTTGAAAGTCTGTAACTTGTATAGGGCAATTCCACGCAAAACTGTCACATCCATAATGCCAACTAAATACCATGGCATTGTGTTGGTGTTATGGATGTTACAGTTTTGCGTGGAATTGCCCTATACATTTGAATGGCCACAAGAGCGGACAGTTACAGAACACAGTACATAGCATTGACTTATCCTCTGAATAACACAGGTTCAAGTTCATTCCTCCCTGTCATCGCGGGTTCATCCTCACCATCCATAGCGTCCTTCTGCTCGTCCAACAACTGGGGAGAGAATTAGCAAACATGACGTTCATTTTAGTGCTGCTTGATAAGGGTCTGTGCAAGACCATCCGAGAAAAACTACTCACAACTGATGTAACGTTATTCAACACAATCGTTGAGCGCCACCCTGACTACACATTTGCCATCAGAGACAAACTTAATACAAAAATATGTAATGTGCAGGATCGGGGCAGAGATCAGTAGAGAAAATCGTCGCGTCATCAAGGACAGACAGAGAATATGGCGTAAAACTAAATGTTTCACTAGCTGCTACGCTAGGCTGATAATACAATTCAGTGCACCAACAACTGTGTTGCTACATACGGTAGCTACTCATTTTTTACTAGCAACTAAACACATTTCAAAACTGCTAAATCAATGTCGCTTGCAGTAGATCTGATCCACAAGCTATAGTGATGCCGATTTAGGTAGAGCAAATATCAGGTTCGTAAATTATCTTTGTAGCCTAACTACCAAATTAATCTGGTAGCTAGTGCCTCAGCTAGCTCTGCTATCGGTATCAGATGGTTAGCTAGCTAACGTCAACTAACGTTACTCCTCAATGAGCTAACATTCATGACGGCGACACGAGATAATAATAATGTTATTACCTAAACTCCGCAGACATTTTACTACATAGATAACTCGTTACACTGACACAGACTAATCACAAATACCTTGCCACATTTCAAACTGCCACTTACCTGGAAATCAGACCGCATCTTGCCACGACGATGTACCAAATTCAGTCACCCAGGCCAGCTCCAGTTGGTCACAGCAAGAGAGAGGCGCGAAAATGAAAAATATTTGACGTTTTCATCAACGAGGTAGCGTCAGCGCATTCTGACCACGCCTTTTTAGGAGGCAGGAACTGTGTACAATTCCATTCCATTGTAGAAGCCTGTGCTGCTTTATCTTTGTATATTAAGGATCTTTGACCTTACGGTCGGAACAGCCCCTCGTTTCAGTAATAGCAGCTTAGCAAATCCTGCTTAACTGTCCAAGGTTTTGAAAACTGACTTCGGTGAAATGTGTTGCAAATTAATAACGGAGTGTCGAACTTTGCAGGGATCTTCTGGTAGAAAAACATTATCCATGCCCCTCGAACTTTTGAATCCTTGGAAGACTAAGTCTCAGGTTTCTTTGTAGCCTAAGTTTCAGCCTGGAACACTGCATTTACGACCGTGGCTCATTTTCGATGTCCTTGAAGAACTGTCTGCTTTATAATTCCTGTGGAAGTAAACGAGTAGGCAGCTAAACTAGTGTTTGTCTCATCTTCGCTCTCCATTCACGTTCCTGGGCTCAGAGCACCAGTGGGCTGGTCTGTATGTAAATTTTGAGGCGTGACAAATGTACAGGCCAGAGCCAAATGGTACCACCTGCGAGTTTGCGTAAACTCGCAGCCTCTTTTGGATTCGCCCGTTTTATGGCGGGAGTTTCGAATTGTGAGATTTGCATAGGAAGGAGGTGTCGGTGGGATTTTGAAGTTCTCTGTATGTCCATTTCACCCACTGAACTATCGCTGTTCATCTATGACAAAGTAAACTCGGTTTTGCATTCTATGACCCCTTTAAGAACACAGACACACACACACTGCACAAACAAACACACTACACAAAATACACACATACACATACACACACATGTTTATATGTAAGTTGTTGTGGCAACATATTGTGGACTACATGTTGTGCAATATAAGCCTATTTAATGTTATTAATTAATGAACGTAGCATATTTTCCACCTGACATTCTGTCTGTTTATATTTTCTTCTGCTGGACAACTACACGTGAAACCAACCAATTTCCAGCTGTAGCGCCGGCTAACATCAACTCATTGAGCATTGCTATTGGCTAACGTGAACTCATTGAGCATTGCTAGTGGCTAACGTGAACTCATTGAGCATTGCTAGTGGCTAAAGTAAACTCATTCAGCATTAGCTGGCTAACGTAAACTCATTGAGCATTAGCTGGCTAACATAAACTCATTGAGCATTAGCTGGCTAACGCAAACTCATTGAGCATTAGCTGGCTAACGTAAACTCATTGAGCATTGTTAGTGGCTAACGTAAACTCATTGAGCATTGCTAGTGGCTAACGTAAACCAAAGTCCTTTTAGGCAAGTCCCTCCACTCGGCGGCCATATACCAACGTTTTATGGGCACTCATCGGGCACAGTCTTTGGGTCGAACTGCGCGTGCGCAAGGCTTCACGACACCAATCTTGCTCCAGCGACGAGATCACAACACATGATTGGCACGATGTCTTCACAACACACCATATGATTGGCTCAATGTATTCACATCACACCACATGATTGGCTCAATGTATTCACATGTCGACGTTTTGCCGAGGAAGGGGTGGGATATGTGAAGACAACGGCCATATTGGCGTGACAAACTAGCCCCATGCATTTCTATTAGGGGTGTAAAGATTAACCGATACATATCGGTATCGTTTTTAACGTGTAAGATACTGCTACATCGATATGTGAAGCCCCGTATCGGAATAAAACTGAAATGAACCGGTCGTTATATCGATTTACTTGTTACAAATCGGTTCATAACCTTTTCTGCTCGCTTACACTCTGATTTACGTTGCAAGCAGCGCGTTCATCCCACTTCCTGTTTTGAAACTACACGTGGCACGGATTTGTGGGTAATGAAGTTCGTTTTGGGCTACACTCATTGCCCAAAGTAGTCAAAGAACTTCATTACCCATACATCTACTGCAACTTAAGCATGTGACAACTCACACTCTGTCGGTGTTTGACAGTTTTTACTCTTTTGTTTGTCAAAATCTAGCGCGAAATTAAACACTTACTATAGCATTCCTAAACGGCAACGATAGTCTGTAGAGTAGCCTTACGTTTGATGAAGGGATTTCCTTAAAGTTAAAGAATAATTTGACCCTTGCTGCTAAAACGATGTAGGCTACAAATTATTATTATTTTGCTCATATTCACTCAGACTTGATTTTATTTTGGTATTGTCTTACCTCAACAATAGGCTACAGCTCCTTGAAAACAATCAGATATAACTCTAGAAAATCTATAAAGTCTATAAAAATGTATTTTTATGTTGTATTTGGCTGCTTTGTTTGGCTGAAATGACTATTCTTTTTTCATTTCAATATAGTATATGATACAAACCTCAGTTTAGATAATCATATTCACACATTTGTATTTGCCTAATTGACATGACCATGATAATTGATAATATAAAATTAATGTGCACCTTAAGCAAATGATAAAAAATCTTTCAGAATGCTTTCCATTCTTCAACTGCATCGAACTGCATCGAATCGCATCGCATGGAATCGTACTGAATCGTTTTTTATGAACATGTATCTTTTCTTGTATCGAATGCCCATGTATCTAGATGTGAATCGTATCGTCTTTTACATGAGAGATTCACACCCCTAATTTCTATGGAGTATTTTTTGAGTGCTGTGTCTCCACATTAGAAAGTCTCTGCGTAAACTCATTGAGCATTGCTAGTGGCTAACATAAACTCATTGAGCATTGCTAGTGGCTAACGTAAACTCATTGAGCATTGCTAGTGGCTAACGTAAACTCATTGAGCATTGCTAGTGGCTAACATGAACTCATTGAGCATTGCTAGTGGCTAACGTAAACTCATTGAGCATTGCTAGTGGCTAACATAAACTCATTGAGCATTAGCTGGCTAACGTAAACTCATTGAGCATTGCTAGTGGCTAACATAAACTCATTGAGCATTGCTAGTGGCTAACGTAAACTCATTGAGCATTAGCTGGCTAACGTAAACTCATTGAGCATTGTTAGTGGCTAACATAAACTCATTGAGCATTGCTAGTGGCTAACGTAAACTCATTGAGCATTGCTAGTGGCTAACATAAACTCATTGAGCATTGCTAGTGGCTAACGTAAACTCATTGAGCATTAGCTGGCTAACGTAAACTCATTGAGCATTGTTAGTGGCTAACATAAACTCATTGAGCATTGCTAGAGGCTAACGTAAACTCATTGAGCATTGCTAGTGGCTAACATAAACTCATTGAGCATTGCTAGTGGCTAACGTAAACTCATTGAGCATTAGCTGGCTAACGTAAACTCATTGAGCATTGTTAGTGGCTAACATAAACTCATTTAGCATTGCTAGTGGCTAACGTAAACTCATTGAGCATTGCTAGTGGCTAACATAAACTCATTGAGCATTGCTAGTGGCTAACGTAAACTCATTGAGCATTAGCTGGCTAATGTAAACTCATTGAGCATTGTTGATGGCTAACGTAAACTCATTGAGCATTGTTAGTGGCTAACGTAAACTCATGTAAGTATTTTATAGGGATGGGCAAAGCGAGGCTTTATGAAACACTGAAACGTTCGAAGCAATTGTGCCGAATTGTTCCGAAGCTTCGAAA
>NW_027468674.1:2258674-2261174 GCF_046254945.1 Alosa pseudoharengus
TAGATATATGGTTACAATTCACAGTGTTTCCATAATGTTCCTCCGAAGGTGGATGCTTTGTTTACACAAACTCAAATCTCTATCTGCGCCTCTTGCAACGATAACTTCAAAGATGCTGTGCGTAAGCTTACCAGTGACAGAACATTATGCAGCCTTTTCTTGCCACAGGACTGCCAGTTATACATTGGATGAATGCTAGTTATCTAAACAATAAATCAGATTGTCAAAGGCTTGGTTTTGATGTTGACATAGCGTACCATTTCTGCCTCTGCCTCAAATGCCAGTCTTGCAACATTTTCCAAAAAGGAAACCAAATTTCATTGGCTGGAGAGAAGGGGGTCTCGAGACTTGGCCAATGTTTTTTGGGGGTCGCCAGTCAAAACGTTTAAGAACCACCAACCTAAGCAACAAGTCCCTGGCAACGCAATTCAAAGTCTGTGCTGGTGTGCTTAGATGAATGTCCTTAGCATTTTTTAACATTCATTGGAATGTTATCGGGGTGTTAGGAAGCGAAGTGCATGAGCATAGACAGTACACAGACACATATATACTCCATACACCTGGGGACGCTGGTTTGCCTGTGTAATCTGTGTTGTGTTGAACCACGTAGCTCAACCTGTCACTCGTCTGGAAACCCGCAAACAGCAGCACATCGGATCAGGAGCATGCTAGCATTAGCAAAGCAAAAGCCCAGGCTGCAACACTACTCTATAGGCGTCTGCAGGGAGGTTTACCAACATACTGCACACCTACCGTTACACTCCTAAAGCCCCCTAAACCTCACTTCTGATCCGGGTCATGGTCCAGGATTCCTACACAGTGGACCACCCCTCCACCCTTGTTTTGTTTTCATTGTTGAAATTTGGGAAAGAACCTTGTCTTACATTTAAAAAACAAAAACTGAACTGCAGATTTGCCTAACTACTTGGGCTGTCTGACCGAGTGGGTCAGAGTTTAGGCTGGCTATGGACGAGGCAAAGCGGTGTCGCCTGGTTTCAAGCATTCCAACAATAGTTCCATACATACTTTCACATTTTGTTTTGCACACTTTCACATTTGTGTGAGTACCTAGTAGAGGTAATTGTTGATTTAAATAGTAAAAAAAGAAATGTGTTTGCTCATCCAGATGGTGGTACTGTGCCATGGTACATGCAGTAGGCCTACTTGCTTTTAGGGAATGGGAGATGGCACTCTTATTGTTTTTCTTCTGATTGGTTATGGCATACCTACGGAGCCCAGGAGGTGTCATTGCAAGATATGTTTGTGTATCGAGAGAACGTGCGCTCATTTTACTAAATCGTGCACACGTTTTACTAAATTGTGCTCTCAATTTAGTAAATTTTCCGCACAATTTAGTAAAACATGCACACGATTTAGTAAATTGTGCGCATGTTTTACTAAATAGTGCGCTCGTTTTACTAAATTGTGCTTTAGATTTAGTAAAACATGCACACGCACGATTTAGTAAATTGTGCGCACGTTTTATGAAATTGTGCGCTCAATTTACAACAATTAAAATGAGAGCACATTTTAGTAAAATGAGCCACTATATAGTGTGCACGTTTTACTAAATCGTGTGCACGTTTTACTAAATCGTGAGCACGATTTACTAAATTGAGAGCACAATTTAGTAAAATAAGTGCACAATTTAGTAAAATGAGCCCACGCTTTCTGGATATATACCAAAAAATACCTTGCAATGACTCCTCTAGGGCTCCGTATATACCTGCCGACATTTAGCTTTTAAAAAATCGGGTTTTGGGTTGCCAGGTTTTATGACAACAGGATTGAAATTGAAAGTAAGTCATTGTGTTGGCTATGTGTAGGGTGCATATCATACCCAATTTGGCAACCTGGGAAATGTCAGACTAACAGAAAAAATGAATACATCCGTGATTTTAAAATTAAGTTTGATGGTCATGCAATATTCTGGGAGTTTCCCCGGGAGAAATAACAAAACGGGTGTGCGCCGGGAGATGACCTTGAAATATGGGAGAAACTAGGGAAAACGGGAGTGTTGGCAGTTATGGGTTATGCGTTATACCTAACAAACATTCATGCTTAAAGGGATACTCCAGCGTAAAAACAACCAAAACAAAATAGCCTTACACTTCGACGGTAGTGTCCATGGGCATCCTACAGATAAACCGATAAACCCTAGGTAGTTTTTACTTTGAAGTAGCCTTTCAATTAAGGAGCGAGGGACATTATAACAATCCTTTTGAACAATGCACCCGCTGTCAAACTAGGAAAAGTGAACTAGACACTCCCTACATACATCTGAACCATATGCTTCAGATCATGCGTCTTAGGTTATCAATATAGGGCCCTGAAGGTAACAAATTGAACACTTAAATGAGATCTGGAGGTTATGTGTTCTTTGAGAAATTGTCAACATGTTAGATACTAATACTTTTAAATGTGACCATTTTTGAACACTTAATAAATCTTTCTTGAAGGATTATAAAACCAAGCATACAAGTTCTATCTTGCATCCCAT
>NW_027468674.1:2266174-2276174 GCF_046254945.1 Alosa pseudoharengus
AACCATATCGACACATACACACACACACACACACTCACACACATCACACTCTAACACAGAACCATACCGACACACACACACACACACACACACTCACACACATCACACTCTAACACAGAACCATACCGACACATACACACACACATACACACACACACACACACACACACACACACCCTCCAGATTTATTGGCACCTCTGCTAAAGTTGACTAAAAAGGAATATAAAATCAGAAATTGATCTTAATTAGTAAAAGTAAAAAAAATGAGGAAATATCTAACCTTTAAGGGCATCAATTTTCTTTGTGAACAAATAATGTATCATAAATAAATAAATGTTCTTCTTTAAAATACAGGGGTCATAAGTATTGGTACCCCTATGTTAAATTCCCATAGAGGCAGGCAGATTTTTATTTTTAAAGGCCAGTTATTTCATGGATCCAGGATACTATGCATCCTGATAAAGTTCCCTTGGCCTTTGGAATTAAAATAGCCCCACATCACATACCCTTCACCATACCTAGAGATTGGCATGGTTTTATTTCAGTTAGCCTATTAGCTGGTTTGCATTGAGCTCAATAAGCATAAAAATAAAATCAAATTTTGTTTTCCTTGGAAATGGGAAAAGACATGAGTTCTACTTGACAGATAGCAACAGAGGGCAACAGAGGTGTGTGTCTGCCTGTAGAACACACTGGATTTATACTGTTTCTTCACAATTACTGAGTGGAACACACACAGTGGTGTCATGTAAGGACCTTGTTCATGTTGCATAGCACTTGCCATGACATGTTGAGTCTGCGAGGCACAAAGGCGCAGTTTAATTGATGTTTCCAATACATAGCTTTGTAGCTACTGGGCTGCATTAGCCGCTAGCCCGCTAACTTTAATTAGGTAGCAACGATTTTTTTTTTTTTTTTTCCACTTTTCTTCCGATTGACAGTGCTCTGTGGGCCAGATGTATGTACATTTGCGAACGTAGCATTACCAACACCATGGCTAACCCGCAGAAACCGCACTATGACACTTGTTAATACGACGACACATGCTAACGTCGTCTTTATCAAACCTGCAGTTCATCGGGTAAACAGCGCCTTGAATTCACAACAAACGATAACAACTGATTGACATACTTCAATCACAGGCACAGTTGAATGAAGACATTGAAAGGAATCAAACGTTTAGCAATCATGAAATAATACAATGCATGATGTGAACAAGCAGGAAGATAATGAAGAGCAGTAGTTCTCAAACTACTTGTGCACGTAGGCTACAGAAGATTGTAAGACATTCGAAAGGCCAACGAAAGTTAAGGTTGCGTTTGATATAGTACAAAGATGCAAAACTGGTGCTCTAAATAGTGATTCTGTTGTCTTTGAAAGGTTCTCTTATTGACGTATTTAACCGCAAACCGCATTAAACACCTGCTTTTACAGGGCAGAAATATTTTGGCACAAAATAAACGTGCGCTTTCATGGGCAGTTTTCGTACATACAGGGGAATACCTAATTAGACACATTTTACGTTTCTCCTCCCATCTTTTAACACGAAACTCCCGCTTTCCCCTGACCCTCCTATGAATGCATATGCATGAGACGGAAAAGTGCAATTTGACATTCTTAGCTTACGCGGCATTTTTTTACGCGCACGTTGCGAAACAAATAAACCTGAAGTGGGCGTAAAAGCGTTAGTACATCTGGCCCCCAGACCTCAATCAACGGGGGTTTATGTTAAAAGTGCTTTGGTCAGTATATTCTTGTGCTAGAGCTTTTTTGTAATTTCGATTAAATCATTCCGATTGAGCTGTTATTCCTTTTGTAATCTTATTAAAAGTGTCCATGTACAGTAAACATGGCTACTGATAAACATGTAAACATGGCTACTGATAAACATGTAAACATGGCTACTGATAAACAAGCATTGAAGGAAGAAGGAAGGAGCCTCTAGTTCAAGTGTGTCTGTGTCTGTGTGTGTGTGTGTGTGTGTGTGTGTGTGTGTGTGTGTGTTTGTGAGCTTATATCTGTATGTGTGTGTGTGTGTGTGTGTGTCTGTGTGTGTGTGTGTGTGTGTGTGTGTGTGTGTGTGTGTTTGTGAGCTTATATCTGTATGTGTGTGTGTGTGTGTGTGTGTGTGTGTGTGTGTGTGTGTGTGTTTGTGAGCTTATATCTGTATGTGTGTGTGTGTTTGTGTGTGTGTGTGTGTGTGTGTAGAGATGAATGCTCCTCTCGTTTATCTTGAGGCCTGTCAGTCATCTTCACTGTCACCCAAACAAAGACTGAGTTTGTGTATATGTGTGTGTGTGTGTGTGTGTGTGTGTGTGTGTGTGTGTGTGTGTGTGTGTGTGTGTGTGTATGTGTGTGTGAGTGTGTGTGTGTGTGTGTGTGTGTGTGTGTGTGTGTGTATGTGTGTGTGTAAAGGTCTTTTGCGGGCAGTCTGGAGATGAGATGAACGTCTCTGACCGTCACAATTCAAACAAGCGTTGCATTGACATCAGCTGATTCACTCTCTCGCTCCCCTCCTCACAACACCCCTGTCTGTCTGTCTGTCTCTCTCTCTCTCTCTCTCTCTCTCTCTCTCTCTCCCTCTCTCTCTCTCTCTCTCCCTCTCTCTCGTTGTTCTGCAGCATTATTAACATATTTGTTTGTCAGACTCAGGCTTACATCTCCGGGCTATGAGTCCCATGCTTTTTCCCACCAGCGGAGCTAGTTGGCTAGTTCAAACTTTTGCCAACTTAAAACAAGCTTAACTCGTGTCACACCTGTTGGCCAACAGCAACATTATCTTATTTGTTTTCAAGTAGCAGGGAATTCAAGCCAAACCGTTGCAACTCTGCCATCAATCATTATGTTAAGCCCGCCTAACGACTCTATACACGATTTGATTGGCCTGATAGAAGTTTAATTTTTCGAGCTCACAAGCCAACGGAGAGTTGCTAGACTAGCCCTGGCAGCAAATTTAATTTGCTGCCACTAGGGTGCGTCTAGATTTCTAGGCTACATAAATGTATCAGGACATAAGCAATTACACAGGAGTAGGAGTACATAGACAAAGTAAAAAACAAATTGTTAAAAAAACAACATTTTATTATTATTATTATTATTATTATTATTATTATTATTATTATTATTATTGTGTGTGTATGTGTGTGTGTGTGTGTGGGGGGGGTATGTGCAGTTGTGCACATACATAGAAATCACTGTGTGTCTCTTAACTGGTGACATAGACGTTCTTAGGTATTTTGGCAGCCAGGTTTTTTTGTGTCTTCCTGTTTCTATGGCTATATAAGCGCTGTTCACTGAGTGTGTATTTCATTCCTGTTTATATGGCTAAGCGCTGTTCACTGAGTCTGTATTTCGTTCCTGTTTATATGGCTAAGCGCTGTTCACTGAGTGTGTATTTCGTTCGTGTGCTTCTTAAATTTGTTAGGTAATGTGCAAAATGTCCTGTTTAAGGTCCAATGCCTTTTGCTTTGGGATTGGGGTTTTAGATCGCCAATAATCATCATAAATGGCTTTTCGGTTCTGGGGGTTTGGTTATCCAAACATTTTGTGTGGATGTGGCCTGGTCTTGGGCCTTTAGAGTGTTGGATGTGTGTGTGTGTGTGTTTGTGTGTGTGTGTGTGTGTGGCCTTGTCTTGGGCCTTTAGAGTGTTGGATGTGTGTGTGTGTGTGTGTGTGTGTGTGTGTGTGTGTGTGTGTGTGTGTGTGGATGTGGCCTGGTCTTGGGCCTTTAGAGTGATGGATGTGTGTGTGTGTGTGTGTGTGTGTGTGTGTGTGTGGATGTGGCCTGGTCTTGGGCCTTTAGAGTGCTGGATGTGTGTGAGTGTGTGTGTGTGGATGTGGCCTGGTCTTGGGCCTTTAGAGTGTTGGATGTGTGTGTGTGTGTGTGTGTGTGTGTGTGTGTGTGTGTGTGTGTGTGTGTGTGGATGTGGCCTGGTCTTGGGCCTTTAGAGTGTTGGATGTGTGTGTGTGTGTGTGTGTGTGTGTGTGTGTGTGTGTGTGTGTGTGTGTGTGTGTGTATGTGTGGATGTGGCCTGGTCTTGGGCCTTTAGAGTGTTGGATGTGTGTGTGTGTGTGTGTGTGTGTGTGTGGATGTGGCCTGGTGTTGGGCCTTTAGAGTGTTGGATGTGTGTATGTGTATGTGTGTGTGTGTGTGTGTGTGTGGATGTGGCCTGGTCTTGGGCCTTTAGAGTGTTGGATGTGTGTGTGTGTGTGTGTGTGTGTGTGTGGATGTGGCCTGGTGTTGGGCCTTTAGAGTGTTGGATGTGTGTATGTGTATGTGTGTGTGTGTGTGTGTGTGTGGATGTGGCCTGGTCTTGGGCCTTTAGAGTGCTGGATGTCTCTAGAGGAGGTGCCTGAAGATCAGGTTGGTAGGGGAGTTATCTTTGCTCAACTCTTGGTGTTTCAGGGCTTTATAGTGAAATGAGTGTGGGTCACTTAGACTGTTTCAGATGTTTGAGATGTTCCTAGATGTTTTAGGAATTTGTTTGCCCTTTTCTGAATTTTAACCAGAAGAGGTTAGTTCTGCCTTGCATACGTTGTTAGTTGTGTGCCGGTTGACTTTTAAAATTGCTTTTCTAATTTCTAAGTGGGCCCCATACTTCATTGAAGAAGGAGAGCCTCTAGTTCGAGTGTGTGTGTGTGTGTGTGTGTGTGTGTGTGTGTGTGCTTGTCCCATAAATGGCAATTGGTCCTATTACTGATGAGAACAGTTTAAGACAGATTTGGACTGGGATTTCGAAAGGAATTTATCTTCTTATTGCATAAAAAACCCTCCGCGCCTTGTCTCTTAGTCTGATCCTTTACTAGTGATTCTAAGGCCTAGGTAGGTAGTGTTTAATCTGGTGCATGTTTATTAGTGATTCTAAGCCCTTAGGTAGGTAGTGTTTAATCTGGTGCATGTTTACTAGTGATTCTAAGGCCTAGGTAGGTAGTGTTTAATCTGGTGCATGTTTATTAGTGATTCTAAGGCCTAGGTAGGTAGTGTTTAATCTGGTGCATGTTTACTAGTGATTCTAAGGCCTAGGTAGGTAGTGTTTAATCTGGTGCATGTTTATTAGTGATTCTAAGGCCTAGGTAGGTAGTGTTTAATCTGGTGCATGTTTATTAGTGATTCTAAGGCCTAGGTAGGTAGTGTTTAATCTGGTGCATGTTTATTAGTGATTCTAAGGCCTAGGTAGGTAGTGTTTAATCTGGTTCTGTATTTGTCCTTCGTCTAGTGCTGATGAATCTCTATTCTCTGTGTGTGTGCATGTGTGTGTGTGTGTGTGTGTGTGTGTGTGTGTGTGTGTGTGTGTGTGTGTGTGTGTGTGTGTGTGTGTGTGTGCGTGCGTGTGTGTGTGTGTGTGTGTGTGCAGTGGGTTCTGACCTGGTTGACCTTAGGGAGCTGGAGCAGCTCAACCAATCAGACGTGTCCATCCAGGTGCTAAGCCCCACCCCCCAGAGCACAGTGGTTCACACACCTGTCACCATGACGACCCTGGAGGGCACCGCAGACTTCCTGACTCCCAGCATCTTCGGCTCAGAGGTCACGACCCCGGTTGCTATGCCGCTGAGTGTGCCCGATCCTGGCCTGGCGGTCATTTCTCCATCCCTACTGACCACACACACCAGCACACACTAAACGCCAGTGTGTGAGTGAGTGTGAGGAAGTGTGTGTGTGTGTGTGTGTGTGTGTGTGTGTGCATGGCTGAATGTTTATTTTTGTCTCCATGGGACTCTAAGTAAATGTTTGATGTTTAGTGTGTGTGTGTGTGTGTGTGTGTGTGAGCTCATGTGACCACATATTTAGATTGGACCACAGGCTCATAGGCCTCAATTTCACAGCAGGATTCAAACACACACACACTCACCCACACATGTACACACACACACACACACACCCTCACCCACACATGTACACAAACACACACACACTCACCCACACATGTACACACACACACACACACACCCTCACCCACAAATGTACACACACACACACACACACACACACACTCACCCACACATGTACATACACACACACACACACACACACACACTCACCCACACATGTATACAGTTATGTTAAAAATGAGCTGTCTATCCAATATAACATTTTCAGCAGAGCTTACAGTTGGATGTATACCGTGTGTGTGTGTGTGTGTGTGTGTGTGTGTATCTGGATGTCAGGTTAATATAATGGGATGCTCAGGTAAAAACTGCAAAAATATGAAGTGGTTATGATTTTTGTGTTAAGAAATAAAAAGAAAACTCTTAATTTATTATGGTCTGTCATCATCTCTTCATGTGTGTGTGATGTGAAAGTGTGTGTATGTTTAGGGAGATATCCTATGCACACACACACACACACACACAACAGTTATCAAAAAGTCCCATAAGCATTTGTTCCGGAAACCATACAATCCTGTTCCCTTGGAAAAACATCCAAGCGGGGATTTAGAATTTTAGTTAATTTTTTTTTACATTTTGTGTGTGTGTGTCTACGCTTGTGTGTGTGTGTGTGCATGCATAAATGCCACTTCCAGTGTCAAAATGATACTCAACTCTTTCCGTGAAAAACAAGAGCTATGTCAATGTGGAAGGGAGTTTAAAATCTCACACACACACACACACACACACACTCAGTTCATCTCCCCTACCTTCACACACACACACACACTCATCTCCCCTTCCTTCACACACACACTCAGTTCATCTCCCCTTCCTTCACACACACAGACACACACACACACACACAGTTCATCTCACACACACCCAAAGGACACATCAAGCTGTCTCGGCAGGTAACTATAAAGTTGACACTTTATTCAACATTTGCCAGCAGTTTTACAGAAACAAGTTTATTTGTTTATTTTCTTATTGACACACAGGCATGCTGTAAACACCAGCCCTATCCGTCACTGCAGATGGAACAGTCCGAAGGGAGTGTGACCTGGGGGAACATGTCAAAACCAGGAAGCAGGGGTGTTTGATAGAATGCAGGGGTTTCAAGAATACAAAGTTTGACACAGAGTATGCAGTGTAAAACCTCACCATTGTGGGCCTATTGTCATGATAAACACACACACACACACACACAGAGGGCCCTAGGAGGCGGTCAGACACTTTGCAGTGAGGTACCCCAGAGTGACCAGTCTGCCTCCTGGCCCTCCTCCTCCTGACCGGGCCAACAGCCACACCACGCCTTCAGGAGCCCATGTGTTGACTTGTTTACTTGTTTGTTTGTGTCTTTACTTCCTTGTTTATCCCTTCGGGCGCCCTGTGTTGGCCCAGCTCAGCGGCGGGTTGCTGAGCACCTCTGGGTTACCATGGCGATATGTGAAAGACATGCACACACACTAGGTAGCTGACAAGTGCAAAAGCTACAAAGGCTGAAGAATATAGATATATAGATATAATACTCTTTTGTTGTTGTGTGTTTGTTTACCTCCACACATGTATAAACAGCATGAGAAACTGAGCTTCAGGGAGTCTATACACACCAATTGTGCTGTAGGGAGCAGTCTGCACACACACACACACACACACACAAGCTTCTCTCTACCTTTCTCTCTCTCTCTCTCACACACACACACACACAAGCTTCTCTCTACCTTGCTCTCTCTCTCTCACACACACACACACACACACACACACACACAAGCTTCTCTCTACCTTGCTCTCTCTCTCTCTCTCTCTCTCTCACACACATACACACAAGCTTCTCTCTACCTTGCTCTCTCTCACACACACCCTCAGGTGTCTGTTTCTCTCTCTCACACACACACACACACATCTGTCAGAAGCCTGTGTACCTAACACACACAAAAACACACCCAGCCCTCCCTTACTGGTCCTGGATCAGATCCAACTAGACGTAGTTCTGGCTGCACACATCTCTAGTTCTGCTGGGAACTTAGTTCTGGCTGCACACATCTCTAGTTCTGCTGGGAACTTAGTTCTGGCTGCACACATCTCTAGTTCTGCTGGGAACTTAGTTCTGGCTGCACACATATCTAGTTCTGCTGGGAACTTAGTTCTGGCAGCACGTGTCTCTAGTTCTGCAGGGAACTTAGTTCTGGCTCAGATTGGTTCTTCTCAGATGGGCCCAGCTGGACGTCTGGGGTTCATCTTAAATGGTTCTTAGAGTCAATCCAGAGACACCACCCCCCCTGTGGATCATGTTCCTGATGTTGACCACAGTCCTGTGATGTGTGTGTGTGATGTGTGTGTGTGTGTGTGTGTGTGTGTGTGTGTGTGTATGTGTGTGGTCAGTGATCAGTGGCACTAACTAACTTGTCTTCTCCCACAGGAAACAGGAAGTAGCTCAGTCATCACTGTGATTCCTCTCCATCTGTACAAGAGCTCATGAATGCCCCCCCCCCCCCAAAAAAAAACAGATTCTGTACACTGACTGACGCCCGACCCAACATACTGGCATCGCCCGACCCAACATACTGGCATCGCCCGACCCAACAGACTGGCATCGCCCGACCCAACATACTGGCATCGCCCGACCCAACAGACTGGCATCGCCCGACCCAATAGCCTGATCCAACAGACTGGCATCGCCCGACCCAACATACTGGCATCGCCCGACCCAACAGACTGGCATTGCCCGACCCAACAGCCTGACTGGCATCACCCAACCCAACAGACTGGCATCGCCCGACCCAATAGCCTGATCCAACAGACTGGCATCGCCCGACCCAACAGCCTGACTGGCATCGCCCAACCCAACAGACTGCCATCACCCGACCCAACTGGCTGTCAGACTTCTCTACGCTTCCTTCTCCTCGGCCGTCCTCAGGAAAATAACCCACCAAAAAACGCAGAATAATAAACTCAACTAGCCAGAGAGAATGACTACAAAGAATAAGAATATCAAAACTCCACTACCCAAGGTGCACTGCTCCAGGAAGTCACTGCCTGTGTTGTGCAGCCAAGTGACAGAGCTCTAGAGTGCTGCGCAGTTATCTTAAGCTTAAAAACTCCACTTCCCAGAGTGCACTGCTCTGGAGTGCTGTACAGTTAGCTTACAGGCACGCCTACACACTAAAATAAGGAGCTGCTTGGCACAGGCGAGGTTTACACGTTTCCCAAATGTGTGTGTGTGTGTGTGTGTGTGTGTGTGGGAGAAGTAACAGCACAAATACAGCACAGCCTCCCATCGACAGACACACACACACACACACACACATACACTCACAGATAAAAGTTTTCTTTCCCACACTGATATAGGTGAGAAGACATGCAGATACGTCAGCAGAGATGAGCTTAGTGTGAAAGAGTTATCATACACACGCACACACACACACACACACACACTCCAGTAGGCCATCTGATCCAGTGTACAGTGCTTGCCTGCCTGCTGACTTAAGCGTCCTACTCTATATATAGGCTATCACAGTATGGGATATAAAATAACTCTCACATACTCACACACACACACACACATGTGTGATCTGTCAAGTGCAGTCAAAGTGTTAGTCAGCACAGGCTTGAGTAGGTGGTGCTGAACTCACAGGTTGACCATATATGTCATGGTGAATATGTCTCTTTAGATTATTAATGATATAGCAACACACACACACACACACACACATGCAGTATAAAGTGTAAGAGCACCACAGACAGAGGTGTGTGTGGCTAAAGTGACGGTTTAAATAAGGACAGGAACTCAATAAAAAATACCAGGAAAATACCAGTGTCTACACACACACACACACTCTATACACACACACTCTACACAGTGTCTACACACACACACCGACTCTATACACACACACTCTACACAGTGTCTACACACACACACACACTCTACATAACATCTACACACACACACTCTACACTATGTCTACACACACACACTCCACTCTTCTGTCCTCTGCACGTGTCTCCTCCAGAACTCAAGTCCTCAGCTGAGACGGGTGTTGTCATGACGATGGAATAGGGGTCGCTGTGGCGATGGGCAGGAGATCGTCGTGGCAACAGGTAGCAGTTCAGGCAGAAGGTCACAGTTTCT
>NW_027468674.1:2283674-2286174 GCF_046254945.1 Alosa pseudoharengus
AGAGAGAGAGAGGAGGAGAGAGATAGAGAGGAAGGGAGGGAGAGACAGAGAGGGAGAGAGAGAAAGAGAGAGAGGAAGGGAGGGAGAGACAGAGAGGGAGAGAGAGAGAAAGAGAGAGAGAGGAAGGGAGGGAGAGAGAGGAAGGGAGGGAGGGAGGGAGAGAGGGGAAGAGAGGGAGGGAGAGAGAGAGAGGCTTAACACTCCTTTATTGAAACATTATCAGGTGTTTAACCGCTACACAATAAAAACATGTTAAAAACACATACAAGTTACAAGTTAAAAAGAAACATCACAGGGCTCGCAGAGCAGATTCATATGTTGAAAACAAGCTGCCCATCCTCCCCACCCTCACACAGCAACCCCCCCACCCCCCATACCGCCAGAAAACTCTCAATGTCATCAACCATCCTGTAAAAAGCGTATTCAGACTTGATTCTCCCCCCCCACCACCCCCCTAAAAATCTCCACAGGATTGGTTGAAACTCGCCCCGCCATCTTGTACTTCCTTGACATCCAGATTGCCATTTTCGCTGCACCCAACAAGAAATGGACAAAATACACTTCCCTTCCTTCTGGCCTTGTACACAACCCATCCAATGAAAAATTGAAAAGAGAGAGAAAGAGAGGGAGAGAGAGAGATGAGGAGAGAAAGAGAGAGGGAGGGAGAGAGAGAGAGTGAGAGAGGGGGAGAAAGGGAGAGAGAGGGAGACAGACAGGGACAGAGGGAGAGAGAGAGAGAGAGAGAGAGAGAAAGCATGAGGAGAAGAAGAAAGACAACATCAATGACAAACACAGAAAACACCAGAAAGAGAGAGATGAAGGAGAGATATGGGGAGGGAGAGAGAAATATTTTTTTTTATTTTTTTTATTTAATTTAATTCGTATTACTATTATTTAATCAACATTGTTTTCTTTATTTTATACATGTATGTATTGGATCTGTGTACATGCTTTGACAACACAAGCACTCGTGTCATGCCAATAAAGCTTCTTTGGATTTGAAATTTGGGAGAGAGAGAGAGAGAGAGAGAGAGAGAGAGAGGAGGGAGAGAGAGGGAGAGAGAGAGGGAGGGAGAGAAGAAGGGAGAGAGATAAAGAAGGAGGGAGAGAGAGTGTGTGTGTGTGTGTGTGTGTGTGACAGAGTGCTCCATGAAAGAGTGTGTGTGTGTGTGTGTGTGTTTCTGTGTGTATGTGTATGTGTGTGTGTGTGTGTGTGTGTTTCTGTGTATATGTGTATGTATGTGTGTGTGTGTATTAGGGGTGGGCGATATATATCGTCTGCAATAATATCGTGATTGTTGTTTTAACAATGTGCAAATTTACATTATCGAGTATTTAAATTACTTATGGGGGAAAAACACTGGAAATCACGCATTGAAACCCCATACATTCACAAATCCAGGAGGTGTATGCAAGAGATGCAGCAGAGCAAGTGTCACATGATCCCTAGTGGGTCCACGTTGTCACACGCAGGTCTAATGTTTATTTTGTGTAGCGAGATCAAGACGTAGCCTACAAGGGATTTTGTGCAGCTACTTCTGTTCACATAGCATTTTTTCCTACATGGTATTATATGGAGAGAAAACATTAGCCTTTGAGTATTTTAATAGTCAGTTGTAAACAAAGAACTCTTCTCATGTAACCCTTTTGTAAATGGACTGAAGTTCGCTCTAAATATCTACGTGTATCGATTATGCTAACTGTTGGCATCTCTATGGGATTTCTCATATACATTAGCCATAAGCTAACGCATTAGTTTCTATTCTGTAACTTGGAATGCTTTCTCTTAAACAAAACATCGAAGGAAAAAACCGAGATGTACTCTGTTGGTCTGCTTAGTTTTACAGTGAATCCTAAAGGTTTTTGAAAGAAACTTCAGCTTCAGACTTTCTCTTGGAAAACTGTTAGGCCTAGTCATCTTCTCTAATGTAGACCATGTCATTGCCACACACACAAGTGGGGGCAAAATTGGAAATGTGTCATAGAGTGACAATGCATTGGTTGATTTGGTTAAAATTTGTCCATATCGCCCACCCCTATTGCCCACCCCTAGTGTGTGTGTGTGTGTGTGTGTGTGTGCATCTGTGTGCATAGGGGGCAGGGAGAGTGTATGGGGGTCCACAATTAGATATGCCCCGCCCCCTTTCCCACACTGGGGGTAAATAGAGGGGTCAGCCCCTGTACACGATCACATTTCAGACCAGCTGTGTGTGTGTGTGTGTGTGTGTGTCTGTGTGTGCGTGCGTGCGTGCGTGCGTGTGTGTGTGTGTGTGTGTGCGTGCGTGAGTATGTGTCTGGTGAATTTGTGTGTGTGTGTGTGTATGTGTGTGTGTGTGTGTGTGTGTGTGTGTGTGTGTGTGTGTGTGTGTGTGTGTGTGTGAGTGTGTGTGTGTGAGTGTGTCCATGTATGTTAGGCATGTATATTAGGCATGTATATTAGGCATGTATATTAGGCATGCCGGTGGCACGGGGGATATGACACCCGCAGTTTTCAATCGTC
>NW_027468674.1:2298674-2301174 GCF_046254945.1 Alosa pseudoharengus
TAACCGCCAGCCAAACTGCAATACACGTGTCTCGGTTGTTACTCTAGGGTAGACCAACTCACTTTCTGGAGGTATACTGCCCCATTTTTTATGGAATGTGGAGTATGAATTGATTTTTTGGCGGACATTACACATGGCACCTTTAAATAGTTTCTGATGTGTGCTCAGTTTAGTTCTTACTATATTTTCCAAATGTGAAGACTATCCTAATCTCAGCAAAAAAAAAAAAGTTTTGAGAAAATCAGCTTTATAGTTCAAACTACACAGCGCAGCTTCTAAATGCTCCATTCACGCAGCCGGTAAAACTTGTGAGGCTAGCCTATAATGTTCGATCAACTTCTGAAGACGACAAGGACAAAAATAGCCTAATGCTTAATGCATAGCCTTATGTTTTTGTTTTTAAATTGGCCGCCAACTCCAAAACAAATTGGATCAGACCAATTGGGTGCAATCTCCGTGGGAAATCTGGTCAGCAACAACTGTTTAGGTGGCTGTTCATTCTCCTAAATCTCTTGGCTAAAATAGAACATTTCTCCAGAATAATTACGAGTGGATAACCTAATTGTGATGACTTCTTGAAGAGGCCAAAAGCCAAAACGCAAAGTTATCAGACTAAAGAAAGCGGAAACTTGCCTGTACAGCAAGTGTCTGAACGAAGAAGAAAAATGTCAATTTTATCAAAATTTTAATACGCAGCAGCCTACACATTTGACCTTCAAAATCATATTTCTAGGTTGTTTTACAGTAAGATATGTAAATGAGTGATAGATAAGAGGTTAAGGAATGTGTTCGTGGTGAAATGAGAAAATACATATTTTAGTAATTTTTTGACCCTCTCTGCATTCAAATTGCTATATCTCGACCCTCTCTGCATCCAAATCGCTATATCTTGCTATAAATCTCTATATCTCGCTATAAATCGCTGTATCTCGAAATGGATTTCCACGACACTGGACTCATTTCGTCGTACCACGCCCCATTTGTGCCACTGCCCATTTGTGTCCATATGTAAGGTGGCACCTAATTGGCTCGTGAAAATGTGGTCGGAAGTGAGCACATGTTGGACACCATTTTTAAAGATGGCCGACCACAAAGCTAACTGGCTGAAGTTAACCCTTGATGCGGTCCTACCACAATATGGGACATGGGACAATATGGGGTATGACAGACAACACCGGAACTGAGCAGGAAGTGGGAAACTCCACTCCAGGAAGAGACAGAGCACAGGAAACAGGAAACAGGAAGCAGGACTCGGAGTGTAGGAAGGGAGAACCCCAGCATAGGAACATAGCACAGGAAACAGGAAGCAGGAGTCGGAGTGTAGGAAGGGAGAACCCCAGCATAGGAACATAGCACAGGAAACAGGAAGCAGGAGTCGGAGTGTAGGAAGGGAGAACCCCAGCATAGGAACATAGCACAGGAAACAGGAAGCAGGAGTCGGAGTGTAGGAAGGGAGAACCCCAGCATAGGAACATAGCACAGGAAACAGGAAGTCGGAGTGTAGGAAGGGAGAACCCCAGCATAGGAACAGAGCTCAGACACATCAGCCAGTCATGCTGTCACTCGAGTGTCAATGTTTCCTTGACGCGTCACATTCAGAAATACTACCCCCTCACACACACACACACACACACACAGAAATACTACCCCCTTACACACACACACACACACACAGAAATACTACCCCCTCACACAAACACACACACAGAAATACTACCCCCTCACACACACACACACACAGAAATAGCTCAGACATGCATGAATAGCACCTAGAGTAGACACACAGATGCCTAAAGGAAGTACTGTACAAACACTGATCAGGATCCATTCAGTACATTTAACCCAGGGCTTGCTATAACAGGGTTGATCTTGTCACGATCGATTCAGTACATTGAACCCAGGGCTTGCTATAACAGGGTTGATCTGGTTACGATCGATTCAGTACATTGAACCCAGGGCTTGCTATAACAGGGTTGATCTGGTTACGATCGATTCAGTAGAATTATCCTACAGCTGACTATAACAGGGTTGATCTGGTCACGATCAATTCAATAGAATGAACCTGCTGCTTACTAGCCTGGGGATATCCATACCCCAGAGGCTATGAACCCCACTTCCAATGTCCCTAAAACACAGGCAGGCAAATACAATCGCTAATCTGACATGGACATGTATTTCTTTGCAACTGAGTAAACAACTGCATTTAAAACCTTCGTATATAAGATTGCTACACTTCTGAAACAATAGGGTAAGAGTTTAATGCACCAATTAGAGTTTAATTTCACTGCTAGTTACACCCCTGCTGGAAGTCGTAAGTCAGTGAACCTTTTCCAGACCCACTCCATTACAACTGAGAAGATCTGCGTGCTAATCAGGCTAACTGCTTACTTACTGATCTGGTCATGATCGATTCAATGGAATGAACCTGATCTAGGGCTGAGAAATAATAAAGAATTTCAGAAGTTAATGAGCGAATGAGGATGAAGTGGACTAAAGAAGG
>NW_027468674.1:2306174-2336174 GCF_046254945.1 Alosa pseudoharengus
CACACACACACACACATGCATACAGTGCACATTGCACACAGCACAGAGAGGCCTCCATGTTGATTTCCCATCCCAATCTGACAGCCACGCACGCTCCCTCACTGACTACCGTGGTGTTAGTGTGCACGTTCCGTTAAAAACAGGTCTTGGACACGCGCTCCCTCACTGACCACCGTGGTGTTAGTGTGCTCGTTCCGTTAAAAACAGGTCTTGGACACGCGCTCCCTCACTGACTACCGTGGTGTTAGTGTGCACGTTCCGTTAAAAACGGCTCTTGGACACGCACTGACCGAGGACATATGCATGTATGCCGGAGGTCAGACCCGCGATCCCAACGCACGAGGAGCCCGCATTAAAAACACTGCTGGCAGCTGCCCTCCGGAGCGCGTACGGCCCGCCACTGGCGCGAGTCCGGTGCGCGGTGAGCTGCGTTATGGGAAGCCCAAGCTCCATACACTGTTCTCCGGTTCTCCGCTCTCTGCCAAGACGGACTGAAATATTTAGACGCGCATCTGCTGCGGCAGCATCCCCAAGTCACTGTCCGCCGCACAAAACTGGACAGATTATAAAACCCATCCAGAATACGTAACACACTCGCGATTTAACTGAGGGCCGTGCCACTGCAGCTCGCTCGCGCCTGTACACACATGACGAGCACACATCAGCACACTCACACACCCATCATCATTTTGCAATACACACACTCACTCTGCTATTGATACCCAGCTGTGTATGTGTGCGCGAGACCTACCTTGAACGATGTAAACAAATCTGATGGAAACGACTGCAGAATGCACGTGTCACGTGTTTTCAGGGGTGAACCAAGAAAATGTCACATTTCGAACCGTCTCCCGCCGCGGAGCCTGGTAGTTCCCCACTCCATTCACGTAGCGTCGGCGTAGCAACTCACGCTCTCCGAGCGGTTTACTTCGTGCCGATGTTTGGCGAAACCCCTGGGAGCGAGATAGTCTCCTGATTCTTCGGGTACACTGGCTCACGAGTCGGTGGGAAGTCTTATCGGAGGTGGCAGAATCGGGTTATTGTCTTCGTTTCTCCCGAATCCTTTGTTCAGTCGTGCGTTTGGGGAGCTGCTCCGTCTGATCATAAATTAATGACACCGAACATAAATAAATCAAAGTGTCGAAGCCTGCCCGAGCCTCCAAATAATATGGCAATCTCTGGGTTCCTCCAAAAACCGGTGGATGTGGACTGTTCCGTTATTCCCGGTCACACCACATCAGCCTCCGTCAGTCTGAGGAAATTTGGCACGGTTGTGGTCCCCCTAATTTGCGTGGTGTTAACGTTAATCTCTCTCGGCACGTCCGGGGATCATGGCAATATCAGAGCGCAGACACACTCCTCACGCGCTCAACGGCGTTCTTGCGCTGACTCTCCTCCGCGAGCCACTGTCAGGGCTCGCACAGCAACGGGCTGTCTTGCTCTCCAGTCGTCTCTTTTGTCCGCGGACCTTCTCGCTGCTCTTCGCAGTCTGGAAATCACCCACTTCCCTTAACGCTCTTAAAACTCATTACCTGACAACCTACTACAGGAACAACTGTTCCCACGTAGGCCTGGCCGAACTCCCTCTCCGTCCTCTGAGCGCTCTGTCGGTCGTTGGGGTCGTACACTCACGCTTCAGCCGGGGCAACGATGAGCTCCGTGTTTCTCTTCTGCTTGAACACGCGCGTCCTCAGCTGTTCCATTCGATCAGTCTGAAGAGGCGTGCGCTGCTGACGTAGCTCCCGCCCGTGGCTGTGGCTGACTGTGGCTGAGCGTGCGCCTCTCAACCCTAATTCCAGGCCCGAGCGGCGCTTTCTGGAATGGAATATTCAAGCGAGAGGGACCCAGCGCACGCTGAAGATGACCATTCACGACAGCGGCATAAAAACGCATACAGCACGAGGACACGGAACATTGTTTTCTTCCACAAGGGCCGCAAACAATGGCGTTTCACAGACTTAATCTGGTGTTGTCTGTCACGCCGTCTGTCCCTGAATGACGCTATGCATGGAAGGCCAGGCAGAATGCATGACTTAGAATAGACCAGCACTCAACGGGATGCTTAATAATCTGTGATTTTCACTCTGGGCTGGCATTAACACCCCCCCCCCCCCAACTCTCTCTCACACACACACACTCTCTCTTTCTCACACACACACACTCACTCTGTCTCTCTCACACACACATAGGCCTACTCTTTCTTTTACACACTCTCTCTCCACCCCCCCTCTCTATGTCTCTCTTTCACACACACACACACACTCTCATACACACTCTCTCTCTCTCACACACACACACTCTCTCATACACTCTTGTATACCATATCCCCCCCCCCCCCCCTGGCTAGTATAGATCTCCGTCTGTGTTGTAAAGAGTGAAGTCCAGACGTCCAAGCAGGGACATATACATGCATGAGTTTGCCCACATCAGCCTGACTGTCTGTGTGTGTGTGTGTCTGTCTGTGTGTGTGTGTGTGTGTCTGTGTGTGTGTCTGACTGTGTGTGTGTGTCTGTGTGTGTGTGTGTCTGTATGTCTGTGTGTGTGTATGTCTGTCTGTGTGTGTAATCTGACAGGTGCAGTCTGACAGAGTGATGTGTTGATGGGGGGAGGGGTAAAAGAGATTGGGGTGACATGAAGACCCCCCCCCCACACACACCATCAGAGAGGCTCTGCAGATTTACCCCCCCCCCCCCAGGATTAATGTCAGATCTTTCTAACTAATGCATGCAATGCTACACACACACACACACACGCAGACACACACACACACATACATACATCATACATACATACATACATACACTCGAACAAGAGTTGTCTTTGTTCATTTGTGTGTGTGTGTGTGTTTGTGTAGGTGGATTTTGTTGTCATGACAAAGACATCCTCTGGTAATGTTATCCTATTTGTTATCCTATAATGTCAACTTGTCTGAATAAGGACACTCCAAACTAATTTAATGTTGTTATGACAAATACATCTTCAAGCAATGTCATCCTAGTTAATGTCAACTTGTCATTACAAAGACATCCCAAACATATTTAATGTCAACTTGTCATGACCAAGACAACTTCTGGTAATGTCACTTTGATTAATGTCAAGTTGTCATAATCAAGACAATCCAAACAATGTCAACTTGTCATGACAAAAACATTCCATGACACTTAATGTCAGAAACATTTATGACATGTTTATGACAGTGTCATGTCACTCTTATGTCGACACTGTCAAGTAAAGTGTTACCAAAATGAACATAAGAAATATACACAGCAAGGAGTCAAAGCCTGTCTGTCTGCCTGTCTGCCTGTCTGTCTGGCTGCCCGCCTGTCTGCCTGTCTGTCTGTCTGTCTTCATGAACTTCACACCTGTGAGCTGTGTGAGTAGAGTAGATTACCCATCGCCATGGTTACCAGCTGAGTTACCTGCTGTGGGCTGGAGGTTTCTCACCTGACGTCTCTTGGCACCGTTGCATCTCACCTGGTGAGTGTGTGTGTGTGTGTGTCTGTGTGTGTGTGTGTGTGTGTGTGTGTGTATGTGTGTGTGTGTGTGTCTGTGTGTGTGTGTGTGTCTGTGTGTGTGTGTGTGTGTGCGTGCGTGTGTGTCTGTGTGTGTGTGTGTGTATGTGTGTATGTGTGTGTGTCTGTGTTCGTGTGTGTGTGTGTGTATGTGTGTGTGTGTGTGTGTGTTCGTGTGTGTGTGTGTGTGTGTTCGTGTGTGCACCTGGTCATCGCCAACCTGCTGCTGCCTCATCTGGGACGGACACACACACACACACACACACACACACGTACATGCACAGACACGGATCTTAAAGCCTCTGATTTCGCTAGCCTACAGGAGGTGTTGAGTTGCCATGACGTCCAGCAGTCATCCTGTTTCCACACACTCACTCACTGTATATGTGTGTGTGTGTGTGTGTGTGTGTGTGTATGAAAGAGAGAAAGAGTGTGTTGGTATGTTGTGTGTGTGTGTGTTTGAAAGAGCCAGAGAGAGAGAAAGAGAGAATTTGTGTGTGTGTGTGTGTGTGTGTGTGTGTATCAGGCAGGAAGCTGAACTATCGCAGGATGCAGATGGGGATACACCAACTCATCTAATTTTAAGAATGACACTTATAAGCACACGCACACAAACACACACACACAAACAACTCATTTCATTTTAAGAATGACACCTAAAGAAACACACACACACACAACGAGGAAACAAACAAACAACTCATCTAATTTTAAGAATGACACCTATAGAAGCATACACACACACACACACACATGAACAAACAAACACATGTAGTTACAGGATACACCTGAGCACCTGATCCCCATACATACACACACACGCACATTTGAACATTTTCACACACTGGCACACACACACACATACACACACACATTTTAACATTTTCACACACTGACACACACACACACACACACACACACACAGGGTTGAGCTTGAATGGACAAAAAGTGGACAGAGAGATGCCCCCCCAAAATACACACATACACTTACACAAACACACACACAAATACACTTACACAAACACACACACACACACATGGAGTCTGCACTTTTTCTGGGTTGAGTCTCTCCTGGGTTTTACCTGCAGTAATTGTGTGTGTGTGTGTGTGTGTGTGTGTGATCTCTGAGGTAATTAAGGAGGGAAGCTAATCTGCTACTCTGTCTGGCTTCCCAGGGCCACATCTCCACAGCCCTTCCCCCTGACGCTGCTTGCTCATGCTGCACCTGCAGAGGTTGTGACCCCTTAGGAGCCTAAGCCAATGTTGCGACACACACACACACACACAGGAATATGGTCCGTGTATGATTGGTTCATTCGTTTTTCCATTTTAAACCAACAATCAAAAAACGAAAATGCATATATCTGTTTCTAAAACCAAAAAGAAAAACATGGATAACGAGTGTTTTTTTATTTATTTTCTTCATTCGTTTTGTTTACATTGTTGGCCAGAACACAATTGGCATGACCTGGAAGTCGCTGTTGTCCTCAAATAGAAAGCATAGCCTGCAACGTTAATTTAGCTAATTCTCTTTATTTTCGGGAGTCAGTTAGTTTACTGATCAAATGTTGTTTAATAACTATGTCCACATGTACTGGGGTTTAAAAACGGAGATTGTTCCTTCTTATTGCAAAATAATTCCATCCATACGGATACGCAAAAATAGCTCTTGACTCGAAAATAAAGAGAATTGGGTAAATTAATGTTGTAGGATAGGCCTATGCTTTCTATTGGAGGACAACGGTGACTTCCTGGTCACACCAATTGTGTTCAGGCAAGTAAACAATCAAAAGAGGAACGTTAGATTTGATATTCAATTGAGAATCCAAAATAAAAAAACGAAAAAAGGACTTGTTTTTTCATTATCTGTTTATGAATGTGATACAAACCAACAAATAATGCTTTGTTTTTCAGACTTTTGATTTCATGATCAGATCAAAAGTAGAACGTTCAAAAAACGGCCTCAGGCCCAAAACTGATTTTGATATTTTTTTTTTCCGATTTCTGTGACCTGGAAGTCTATCCAAGTCACTTTCTTGGTCTAGACCTGTCAGTGCTCAGTGTTGCCAATTCAGTGACTTTGTTGCTAGATTTAATTTTGGCCATCCCATAGCGACAGAAAATATTGTCTAACAACTATAGCGAGAAATTGGGCGACTTGCGCAACGATGGCAAACTTGGTTTAGTTGAATCGACAGAAAATCATCTCCCTTCTCATGCCTGTTTCGTTTATGAACATCGCGTTCGCCCAAAGCATTATAGAAGTAATGACTGGCCTAGGCTATGTATCAGCCCATGTTAGGGAAGTAGGCCTACAGTAGATGTTAGATCTATCAGCTCAGATCATCATTTGTCGCCAACGTCATTGGAAGGCAGCCAGCTGCAGTAGCCTTCTGGTGAGATTACACCAAAGACAGTAGCTATGACAGGGAAACTAGGGACACATCGTTCAACAAGCACATTGATCAAAGGAAAGAGGGGCTACAACTTCATTCACAAACAGAGCAAATTTTTCAAATCGAGCCATAGGCGTAGCCACAGGCGGGCCTAGGCCCGTCTACTTGTCAGTCCTGCCCGTCCAACTATAGGCCTACGTTCACCATCTGAAATGACGCGCAATTAACACTGCTCTGAGAACTCAAGAAACAGTCAAATCGCGAACAGGCGGCAGCTCCGTTTAATTGTCTGGTGTGAAATGTGTTCATATTCCACTTTTTATGTCATAGACGTTGCATGCCTATGGAAGAAAAGGCTTTGCAGTAGGATTGTCCAAGCTGTTGCTTCAGTTTGTGTTTTAAGTTATGCGACGCACTGTTGCTGAGTTCATGCCGTTTTGCGCAAGTTTAAAATGTTTAGCCGACTGCGTAATTTGCCATTTTTGTTCAATAAGTTCTACTTTTCATGTCATGAATGTAACATGCATATGATAAGGCTTTGCAGTTGTAGGCCTACAATATGGTCAATCTATTGTCTGGTAGGCCTAGTCCGATTTAACACTGCAAAACAGAAGCAGCAGCTGGCAATGGAAGTCAATAAATAATTTCCGGGTCAGAGCAATCGGAAAAAATAAATAACAAAATCAGTTTTGGGCCTGAGGCCGTTTTTTAAACGTTCTACTTTTGATCTGATCATGAAATCAAAAGTCTGAAAAACAAAGCATTATTTGTTGGTTTGTATCACATTCATAAACAAATAATGAAAAAACAAGTCCTTTTTTCGTTTTGGATTCTCAATTGAATATCAAATGAACGAATGATACACGGGCCGTTAGAGCTTTCATTATCCAATTTGAGCTTGTTATCGTTAGACCTTGTCTTGTTATCCAATTTGTCCATTTTTGTTTTGAGTAGAAAATCTGAAAATGAAAAAACGACTCGTTATTCGTGTTTTTCCTTTTGGTTTTAGATGCGGATATGGAAAAAAAGGGCATTTTAGTTTTTTGATTGTTAGTTTTTAAATGGAATAACAAATGAACAAATCATACACGGACCGAATATCACTATCAAACAGATTTATGCATCAGATTTATGCATGAACTGTCAAGCACACACAAACCCATTCAAGGAAGATGTCTTTGAGAGAGAGAGAAAGTCTGGGTATTCCTGAAAAGCTCTTGAAGTCAGTGTGTGTGTGTGTGTGTGCTCTTGCTAATCCATGCCAAGGCCGTAGCCATGATGTCAACATTGGGGGGGACCAAATCTGTGGTGCGGTGTGAATTTCAATAACAGAATTTTAATACATTTCCTGCCATGCAAAAATATTATTAAAATCACAAACAAGTCATTAGTTAAGTCAGTCAATTAGGATATACCAAACTTTTGACGGACATAGGCACGGATGGATTATGAAGCCCTGGGCATAGATGCAAAAAAAACCCTCCTCTGTTAAGATAGGGGGGCCCGGGGGCATACTTCCCCGGAAGACTTTAAAAAAAAAATGACCCTTTATATTATGACGACTTGTGAGTTTTGTGGAAATAGAAGAGAAGGGCGGAGAAGCAACTTCACACAGTCTTAGGCTTCAGGGCCCCCTGAGCTCTTGGGCCCCGTAGGTCCATTCAATAATTGATCCCTGGACATAGACCTGTGGTATGACTCCATTTGTCTCCAAAATGTATATTTTAAAAGAAAATACAAACTAGAGTATCTTTGATAACCTCTATATTACACTGAATGCTTACTCATTTGTTTGGACCTAGCCCAATCATATTTTGTATTTTGATTTTATTATTCTGGCGGCTAATCACACAATTTTAAGGTTGTTTCAAAGGGATGGGATTCAATATAGGCTACTAAGACAGGTCCCTCTTCTGTCTGACTCACCTCAAGTTACCCTATGCATTATAGGCTGGTTTCTGACAGAAATTACATTTTGTGTTAAAATGTAGAAACACAGCCTTTATTTGGTGAATGGAGGTGGAAATTCCTTTCTTTGGTTAAGGTCCGCGATTTACATGAACTGTAGGCCATCATCGCCATTGTAAACGTTTTTTCAACTTTTGTGCCGTCGCCACATTTGAGTGCTACGTTTTGCCTGCATGGATGTGCGATTGTGTGCGCATCTAAATGTAACATGCAAGGTTCACCGGTTCATTTCTGACGTTACTACTAGCATATGAATGCATTATTTATGTTGTAAGACATGTGAAAGAAATTAATGACACAGGCACGCACAAATTCAAATGAAAGGACACTACGTTTCACTTTCGCTATCATTGCGAGAAAATAGGCTACAATATGGAAAATGCTTCAAAGTTACCTTTGAGTCTGATCAGCTTCAAAAATGAATGGGGTTTCCTTAGACAGTGCTACACCTTTCCAACAAGTTTTGTGAGAATTGTACCGGTATCTTTTGCGATGTTATTGACAGCCCGCACCACAGTAGGGTGCAGAAAGCTTTTGATAGCGCACGCCTCAAACGATAAACGCAAAACCTCCAGGACAAACCACTCACAGTGTACTCTCTGAAACCATGAATAGGTCACTAATTTGTGTGTTATTTACGTTTGATTGCATTTCAGATGGCGGGACTTGTTGGTTTCCTGTAGTAGCCTATAGCGTTTTTTTCTTTATTTTTTTGTATGTCCGAATATTGGGGGGGACATTTTGGTCACATCTGAATATTGGGGGGGACACGTCCCCCCCAAAGTCTATGGTGACTACGGCCCTGATCCATGCTCTTCTTTTAATCTAAGATCTCAGGGCAGCATATTCTTCAGATTTGGGTCCTGCCTGCCTTTTCCTGCTCTTCCTGTGTGTGTGAGTGTGTGTGTGTGTGTGTGTGACAGCTGTACCCCCCTACTGTGACTTGCCCCCAAAACGAGTTGGGGATTACTGGTGACTAACCCCCCACCCTCTCTTGTTGTCACTCCACACACACTCTCCCTCCCTCACCCACACACACACACATACGCACACGCGCACACACGTGCCACCTGATTCTGGAGCATACTGTAACTGTATCAGCTGCTCTTAAACCCAAACCTGAACTCTAATCAGCTGCTCTTAAACCCAAACCTGAACTCTAATCAGCTGCTCTTAAACCCAAACCTGAACTCTAATCAGCTGCTCTTACTCTCTATCTCCACTGTCCTCCACCAACGTTTTCTCTCTTTCTATCTCTCTCTCTCTTTCTATCCCTCTCTCTCTCTCTCCCTCTATCTCTCTCTTTCCCTCTCTCTCTCTTTCTTTCCCTCTATCTCTCTTTCTTTCTTTCTTTCTTAGTCTCCCTCTCTCTCAGAGTTCAAATTACCATTATGACAATGGGGGGTGGGTCAGCTGTGAGTGTCTGGTCTTGGGTGGGGGGGTCTTATGGGGGATATTGTGAAATTCTGGCTCCAGGTTGACCATTTCAACACAGTTGGGAAAGGGCAGAAATGCAAGCACCCCTCCTCCGGCTGTTGCAGTCCCCCCCAGGCTGTTGTTTTTCTCCTTGGGGGGGGGGGTGGGGGGGTCCAGGTCCTAATCAAGGCGGCAGACCCCCAATCACCACCCTTAATTCCAACTGTGCTCTCTCTCTCTCTCAAATTCAAATTCAAAACGCTTTATTGGCATGACAATTCGTGAAGAAAGTATTGCCAAAGCATTCAGTGTCTAGAACTTATCAATACTAAATAACAGTCTCTCTCTCTCTCTCTCTCTCTCTCTCTCTCTCACACACACACACACATTCTGACACACACTTCTATCTTCCCTTCCCTCTGCCCTCCATGACATATCAATGTCTCTCGGATACATCTTCCTCCTCTCTCTCTCTCCCTCTCTCCCTCTCTCTCTCTATTTGTTCCTCTCTCTCTCTCTCTCTCCCTCCCTCTATTTGTTCCTCTCTCTCCCTCCCTCTCTCTCTCTCTCTCTCTCTCCCTCTATTTGTTCCTCTCTCTCTCCCTCCCTCTCTCTCTCTCTCTCCCTCCCTCTATTTGTTCCTCTCTCTCTCCCTCTCTCTCTCTCTCTCTCCCTCCCTCTATTTGTTCCCCTCTCTCAGGCTCTTCTGCCTCTCCTCTATGACCTGAAGAGTATCATCTTTGGCAGGGACTGACATCTCATCTCTCTCTCTTCTTCCTCTCTCTCTCTCTCTCTCCCCCTCTTTTCGCTCTCTCACACTTGATCTCCCCTCTTCCTTGTTCTCTCACTATCCCCCTCTCTCCCCCTCTTTGTCTCCCTCTCCCAGGCGGTTCCTCTCCTGACCTGGTTCCTTCTATGGGGATTATCCGGGCGCTAACATTAGCCCGGCTGAGAGGGAGTCACCAGGCCTGTTTTTAGCATGTGCTGCACAGGACGCCAGAAGCACCCCAGATAGCAAGCACACGTTGTCACAACGTTGCCATTGGTTGGCAGTGTCGGAGGTGGAATTTCAACGTTGAAACAATGTCACAACAACCGCAGCGCCTCAAGCAATTGTATATAGAATGTTGGTTTATAGAATGTTGGATTGTTCTGCGACAAGCTGCGTCAAACAAAAATATTTAGAGGATCTACAACGTTGAAACACAGTCACGCCAACGGCAGTCCACCGACTGGCTGCAACTGCAGCGAATGTCAACAACGCAAGATTTCGGGTTTTATTATTTATTATTATTATTTATTGCATTTGTGAGATAATTTTAGAAGTTTGTAAGACCTCTTAAAGGCCTCTTAAAACAAGAGGATTTACAACGTTGAAACACAGTCACGCCAACGGCAGTCCACCGACCGGCTGTTTGCAACTGCAGTGATTATCTTAAACGTGCTAATTACGTGATAAATTATAAAACAATCTTTTTTAATACTACAAAATAACATTTGCTAAATGAACCTTAACTTTTTCAGCCATAGGTGTGTAGATTATACATACCTGCTTCTGTTTGTAAGACTAGGATATTTGTTTTCCCACATGCAATCAAGAAAAGCAGTAGCCAACTTATTCCTATGACCAATAAGTAACTAAGTATACCCACAGAAGTCACTGAAAAAGAGTGCATTTCCCAAATAGGTCAAGCTATCGCAACTCCAACAAAAAGTATACTATAGCTCACCCATTAGAAGTTCCACTCTAATGGGTATAACTGTTAAGCAGTTAGGCTATTCATGGTGGAACTGATGTCCAACTTTCTGGTTATAGGCTAGATGAGATCCAAGCACTAATCATGTAACATCAGATATTTCAGTTGGAGTTGCCCGTGACCTCACCATAAAATATGACTGCCATGGTCCAATAAAGTTTTTCTGATAGAAAATTCCTTATGTCTGACTGGGCATTATTTAAATGTGTATCATAATGTGCCACTGCAATTACACCTAATACAAACAAGTAAATCTTTGTATTAGACAAAGTTAATTTGTCAAATGATTTCAGCCTTCCCCCTAATAACTCACAATTTAAGTGAATGTCATCTTACAGTTTCATGTAAAGTATGTTTGTTGCTGAAAACCATGACACAAACCCAATGTTTACAAGCCCATCATTTATTTAATACTGGCATTTCACAGTATACGAGATCACTATTTCACTCATGAGTGAGTAATCACTTTCCCAGTAGCGTGCCATTAAGTCCCAGCCAATCTCATTCTGAGCTGCAGAGAGCACCTGAATGGACCAGATAGAAACAAAAAAATATACATTAGACAGAGAAATAGATAGCATGGATTTTAAAAACAAACAAAAAAGTTGCATTACATGTTTGTCACACTCATTTTACAATGTACAGTGGTGCTATTTAGTCAATCACCCTCTAACACACACACACAGCAACACAGCTGAAGGTGTGTGTATTTGCAAGCATGGATCAAATAGGCCAAAGGCACATTTACAGTGGTTTCTGTACTTACTTGGTGTACTTAAATAAAAATATTCAATGGAAATAACAATTGACCAATTTCAATATATGAATTTATCTTGTCTAGGTTCTTATTGAATTGAATTTCCCCTTGGGGATCAATAAAGTATCTATCTGTCGATCTATATTGAAAACTATATTTTGAACTTTTTTCACTGTTGTGTAATGATTGATTGGAAGCATACTCTGACTTCACCACAAGTTGTGTTGTTTGAAAGAAATATTCATGCTTTTCATGTTTTTAATGTTTATCACTGTTATAAAAAATGCCCAGCAAGAAACAAGTCAGTGATTGGTCAGTGTACATGTGGATAATGCAGAGCGACATACATGGCATGGTGCTGGTAACAACAGGAAATGGATGCTTCTGAAACAGAGAAATGATATTAGATTAGTAAACAGAGTGTGCTTTTAGAACATTGGATAAATGGTTGCTGATAATGGGCAATGTAGATATTGCATTAAAAATAAGCCATTTCTTTCTACAACAGTAGAGAACAGTTTTGCAATTATGTAAGTGCATACTGTGTGTGTAAGGCGGTCATACTGGTTTACTAGAATGACCAACATAACCTGGCATGGCCAGATAAATCAGCAATGTAGACCGGCAACACCAGCTAAAATGACTTGAGATGATACGACAAGCAAAACCAGCTGAATTACCATCGCAAGCTGGGTAAACCAGCCGAAGCTATGTTGTCGCATGAGTTTTGCTGGTCTAGCAGGTCAACCATCATAGGGTGGTCAAACAAGCTGGTCAACCAGCAAACCACCTTAAGCTGGTCAGGCTGTTTTTTTTCAGCAGGGTAGCCCTGACTGTAGCCTATAGCCCTGGTCCCTTGTCGGACCTCATAGTTCAGCAGTTAGCCTACACATCAGATGTATGGAATAATGAACACAGTATGCCAGGCTGTGACAAGTAAATACAAACGTTGTTGACATGTCACGCAGTTTCTAAGCTAAAACATCGCCTCACTATCCGCTAGCTGCCTGTGCCCTGAATACACGGCAGAAAAACAGTCTGTGTTGTGTTACGCTGGTAACAGGAAACAGATGCTACTGAAACAGAGAAATTATATATTAGTAAACAGAATGTGCCTTTGGAACATTGGATGAATGGTTGCTGATAATGGGCAATGTAAATATTGCATTAGAGATAAGACATTTCTTTCTACAATAGTAGAGAACACTTTTGCAATTATGTAAGCGCATACTGTGTAACCTGAAAACTGTTGCACTGATTAAAAAAACAAAAAAACAATGTAATTGATCTCAGCTGGTATTTTGTCTATAATGGAGTGGAATGGAAATTTCTAAGTGATCCCAAACTTTGGTAGCCTAGAAATCTAGACGCACCCTAGCGGCCAAGGTGATGTAATTTGCTGCCAGGGTAGTCTAGCAACTCTCCGTTGGCTTGCGAGTTGGAAAAATTCAACTTCAGTCAGGCCAATCACATCGTGTATAGAATCAGTAAGCGGACTTAACATAATGATGGCATAGTTGCGACTGTTCTGCGTGAATTCCCTGCTACTTGAAAACAAAGAAGATGGATGCTGCTGCTGGCGAACAGCGTGACACGAGTTAAGCTTTGTTTAAATTGGCAAAAGTTTGAACAACTAGCTCCGCTGGTGGGAAAATGCATGGTTGTAGCACTATCCTATTGCGTGCAGAGGGAATTTGAAAGACAACCGTTTATCCCGCCCCTTGGACTGAGCACTGCGAATGGTCCTACATCAAGATGTGAGGTCTGGCTCATCAGGCTAAAACTTTGGTAGTGCATGTTTACAAGAATTCCCCTCACAACTCCAAGCATACAGACAGTGTCTTCATCATCCTCAGCCTCCATTGAAGAACATAATACAGGTGAGTGTGCCTCCAGTGTCAACACACACAATCTGACATCTCATAGCTCATAGGACTACTGATGTGTGTGTGTCTGGGGGTGTAATATAGTTACCTTCAAGGAAATAAAGCCCTCATAAGTACATTTTTCCAGAGTCTGAAAGCACACACACACACACACACACACACACAGAGAGAGTAGGAGAAAAAAACTGTAGGCTACACTACACATTACAGGTTAAAAGGTCCACTGTGTTCATCAACAATATAGAACATATAGGTTGCTCTCGTGCTTATGATGTAACACACACACCTGCGCGCGTATGAATAAAAGTTAACTGAAATCAACTGATTTTCAATTCACCTGGGATCGCCAACGACAGACTTTGGTCTAACATTAGACACTGTGGTGTTTTGGTCAACATTCAGGTAAAGTAGTGGTTATAAGGTCACTTTCAAGACCGCAACACCATAAACCAAGAACGATAACTGTGTAAATTAGCGTTAGTCGGATTCGCTCGCTAAAGTTAGCTGAAAACGGTTACGTTAACGTTAGCTATATCGCTAGCTGCTATAGCTTGCTTGATGCTAACAGTTATCTAGTAAACTTTACGCTATTGTCTGTCACAATAATGGCAGAGAGCAACAAATTGCTATCAAAAAGGTCTTTAAGACGGCATACAAAAAAAAATACAGAGGCCATTGTCTCTATGCTACAATCACTTAATGTGGAAAAAGTTAGCGTTACTCACGACTCCGACTGCTCCGACCATGGCTCCGACTCCTACATGTCAGGGACGGAAACGTTAGACAGCTGTGATGGAGGAGACTGGTGTAACGTTAGTACTAGCTCTAGTTTAGAGGACATAAGCGCCACCTGTGGTCTGGAGGAAATCCAAAATATCGATTACTGTATGCAAGACGAGGACTTTGACATTGACATTGACAGTCCTGATGAGGAATATGACAACATTAAATTACGTGACGATTTAAAGGCGTGGGCAGTGGAAACAAACACACCAATCAGCCATCTTTCAAGTCTTCTTGCTGTCCTTAACAAACACCTGCCCGATGCAGATCTCCCAAAAGATGGTCGGACACTTTTGTCAACTCCTAAAAGCATAGAGGTGGAAGAAAAAGCAGGGGGCTCCATGCACTATTTTGGATTAGCTAAAGGTGTATTGGTGAGGATGCAGGACAGTCCCACCCTAACAATCGCTCAAACACTCCACCTGCAAATCAATATTGATGGCATGCCACTTTTTAAAAGTAGCAATAACCAATTCTGGCCAATATTGGCATTAATTGAAGAAGACCCAGACCAAATTCCCTTCGTTGTGGCATTATACTCTGGGTTTAAAAAACCATCAAATTTGGCAGAGTATCTCTCCGATTTTGTGGAGGAGATGTCAGTCATCTCCTCAAGTGGTGTTATGTACCAACAAAATCACAAAATAATCATTTCGGCCTTTGTATGCGATGCACCAGCAAGAGCATTCCTCAAAAACATAAAATATCATAATTCGTATTACGGCTGCGAGAGGTGTGTTCAGGAGGGTGTTTGGTGCAATAACAGATTAAACTTCCCTGAGACAATGGCGGCACCACGTACAGACGAGAGCTTTAAGGCCAAATTACAAAGTGATCACCACAAGGATGGTGAAAGTCCCCTCACTGACATCAACATTGGCATGGTCTCCCAATTTGTGCTCGATTACATGCACTTAGTGTGTTTGGGAGTAGTGAGAAAGCTCATTTGGTTGTGGATGCGAGGCCCACTACCCACAAGAATTGGCAACCGAACAATAACATCAATATCACAAAAAATAGTGGAACTTGGAAAAAGCTTGCCAAAAGAGTTCAATAGAAGAGGGAGATCCCTAACAGAGGTGGACCGTTGGAAAGCAACTGAATTTCGGACATTTCTTTTGTATACGGGTCCCATTGCTCTCAAAAACGAACTGCCTGATGTTATGTACGATCACTTCCTCCTTCTGCATGTGGGCATAACCATTCTATGCAGCCCACAGCTGTCAAAAACATACTGTGATTACGCCGAGAAGGTGATCAGAGTCTTTGTCCAAAACTTCTCTGTGATTTATGGCGATTTCATTGTGTACAATGTCCATAGCTTAATCCACCTGGCAGACGATGTCAGAAAATTTGGCCCCTTGCAGAGAATTTCTGCCTTTCCTTTCGAAAACTTTCTGCATCAACTGAAAAGAAAGATCAGAAAGCCAAACCAACCTTTGCAGCAAATTGTAAAACGCATCGCTGAACAAAAACTAAACAGCAGTGTCAGTCAGTCAGTCAATGTCAGTCCAGTGTTGCACAGTCTACTCTCTCACTACACCTGTCCCAAATTCTTTTTATCAGTCCATGCGCCTAACAACATAGTTTTGAGTGGGCACAGCATATTCAGAATTGAAAAAATGTTCAATGCTGATGGCTGCACACAGTTTTTGGGACGGAAATTTTTAAACAGACAGTCGTTTTTCACATCCCCAGTTGACTCCCTCAATTTGAATATTGCTTTTGTTCAAGGACTGTCTGTAGAGGTGGTGGCTTTGTCAGAGAAAACCATTGATGCCAAAATGGTTGCAATGCCTGTCAAACATGGCTTTGCAATATACCGACTGAACCATACATAATAAATAAATAAATAAATAAATAAATGAGTTAGTTAGTAATAAATAAATAAATAAATAAATAAATAAATAAATAATTTAGTTAGTAATAAATAAATAAATGAATAAATAAGTTAGTTAGTTAGTAATAAATAAATAAATAAATAAATAAATAAATAAGTTAGTTAGTTAAAGCTAAGTTCATCTGTTCATCATTTCAGTTTACAGATCATGTTCGCAATTGTACTATTTACGGAAAAGAATGAGGTTGAAGTGGTGCCCACAAGCTGGCTGAGTGTCGACCAAAAAGTGTCGTTCTGGCCACCATACAAAAGTATGCAACGGGGTAAGGTGGCTGTCCAGAATCAGGAGGATCCTGATGAGACATGGGGGGAGTTCTTTGTCAGGGTACTGAAGAAATATGGTGAGACCCTCCTGTAAACAAACACAGAGAGAAAGAAAGAGAGAGAGAGAGAGAGAGAGAGAGAGAGAGAGATAACATGATTCATCATAATGCAACTTCATTTCATTTCTATACATGCTGCAATATGGTTCCTTGTTTAACAAATGTTTCCCTCAAATACAGATTCTTATGAAGCGGCCAGGAAGAAACTGGTGAGGGCCACCAAGAAAGACTCCCTCACTTCTGAGGATGAAAGTTTCAGAAGGCCTAGAATGTAAGAACCGTACAGTACACAAATTAACAAAAGTCTAAGATTCACTGATGTTTTAATACCTGTGGTGTTGTCCTGTTGTCATACTGCAGGCCCTCTGCCAAAGTGGTGGAGCAGTTTGAAGCTCTACCTCAGCCACGCCATTCCATCGCCAACCAGCAACCAGCAAAACAACCAGCGAAACAACCAGTGAAACCACCTGCGAAACCAGGCTCCTCCAAACAGCTACCTGTACTCCAGCCTGTACTCCAGCCACCACCGGTGTTTTCATCGGTCTTGAGTGCTCCCACTACCTCCTACTCACAGCCTGTGACAAACACATTCGGTACAAAACATTTTGCTGGTCTGCAACATGACTGATGATATCATTTGTGTAACATAATCATTTAAGTCACAACACTTTCTAAAGCAATGTGAAATGTTTCTGTTTTTCTATTAAACCTTTCTTACCTATAGAGCGTGACCAGCTAATTTTCAGGGCCTTGGAGGAGATAAAGGCGCAAGTGCGCCAGAACACCCTCCTTCTCCAGGCCCTGGCTAAGAAGCAGCCAGCACAAGCAGCGCCCTCTCTACCAGAGGAATTCACATTCCCAATTCAGACACAAGAACATCTGAGGAGAGTGGAGAATGTGTTATTAGAGAAAGCACAGGAGAAAGCTATGGTATGTATTTGACTACATTGATGACCACAACATGGTGAAAAATTTCACGTTGGTTGAATACTTTGGAACCAACTGCATTATGTTTTGTCAACAGTACACATTCTATACAGTTAAGAACAAAAGTATTCATACCCCTGGCAAATATTGATTTAATGTTAATTTTCTCTTGACCAATATGTTTGAAAATGACACTTCTACATGGCTAAATGTTGTAAGATAATGTGGTAGAATCAGTTTTCATATTTTTTGAACATTTTTATGAAAAATGGCATGTCCAAAATTATTCATACCCTTTTTAAATAATCACTGGAAGCATGTTTATTTGTCATCACAGCTCTCAAAATGGTTCTCATAATACATACCAAGCCTCTCAATGTCTTCACAATGATTCTAGACAGCTAGCCTAGCCCCGCCCACCTAGATCTTATTTCAGGGAGATCTAGTCTGGAAACCTAGTTCATAACCATTTAAAAATCAAGCAAAAGCTATATTCTTTGTTCAGGTGTGTCCTTATAAAAGGTTAAGCAGAGTTGTGCATTTTAAGAAGAGTGATCCATGATCAGCATCCATGATGACCAAGTGGTCCATTTTGGGATGTGCTGCAAATGTCAACCATCAAAACACCATATCCACAGTGCAGAATAGCTATTATAGAAATGTATTAGCTTGGGGTGTTTTTTTCCAGACAATGGGACCTGGTGACCTTCTCAAAGTAAATGGTAACACTAAAACAAGGGGCTACAGTAAGATTTTTGGAGGAAAAAAAATCAGGCAGTCTGCCGAGAAACCCGTCCCAATAGGCGGCATCGGGCCATTAAACCACACAATGATCCAAAACATACAGCCAAACAAGGCTTTCCAGTCATTATCTAAAAAAAGGTATGAATAATTTTGGACACAAAATTCATACATATGTAAAAAAAAAGATGAAAATGCTTCTATTTCCATGTTTCTACCACATTGTCAAGCAACCTTTTGACATGTGGCAGTTTCATTTTCAGTCAGAACAAACATATTGGTCGAGAGAAAATCAACATTAAATTAATATTTGCCAGGGGTATGAATAATTTTGTTCTTAACTGTATAAAATCTATATACATCTGTACATTTCTGTTCTTATCTGTAGACAACACACCTTACAGCACTTGGTGGGATGAATGCTGGGGACGCGGTCAGGAGAATAATGCGTCACCTCATCACAGACACACTGGCAACCCAATACAATTGGCTTGGCCGAGGAGGCCAAAAGAAGGCTTTTGCAGCTTTAAAAATCACTGCAGCTATAAGAGGTGTCTGAATGCCACTGCATTGCTGTCATTGTAAAAGAAAAATTAAATACAGTGTGCTTAATAGACACTTTTTGATTCTCCTGGAAATAGTGCATTGTATTTTCAATGATCAAGAACTGTTACCTGTTCAGGTGCTGCGGCAGCGCAAAATATCACTGCCAGCGAGTGCGACAGCCACATTAAGAACTGGCTTAAGTATAGCAGTGACCGCAGTGGAGGAAGGAAGAGGAGAGCTGAAGAACCGCAGAGCCCTGTAATCGGTATGTTACAGACCTGAATAAGAAGAGGGAAATCCAAAGACATAGTGGCAGACATTTAAGTATATGCAATGGGTCATTCCAGGTTAAATCATCTAAGGTTCTTGCTGCACCATCTCATATTTTGTTAAAACATTGTCTTAATCAAGAATGGGTCCCAAAACCAAAAGCCTGTAAAATATTTCTGTTCAAATCCTGTCTTTATCACATTCATATAATTGTCAGTCCTTAGAATTACTTCAGTTTTGTAGCTTGGAATTCACATTATCTAGGAAGCAATGTTTGAGCATTTATGATAAGTATTATTCATGGGCACTACTATTTCGATATATGATGGCGTCAAAATAGCTATTTAGAATCATCAGTGTCTCTACACATGAACTCGAGCATTGAGAACATTGTTCGTGTACACAGTTTACTAAAAAGAAAGGTTTTGGACAACTCACTCCTTGGCTGGCATGATGGCGGCGAGCAGAAAAACTAAGTTTTTAAAAACCTTTCTTTTAGTAAACTCTGTGTACACAAACAATGCTCAAGTTCATGTGTAGAGACACAGATGACTTCGATCAAAGTTTCATGTTGTGTCGAGCCTTCTTGGTGTTTTAAAAATAGCTATTTTGATGCCATCATGTATCAAAATAGTAGTGCCCCTACGATTTCCATTAAAAAAGCCATTTGACCCGAAAACGACGACAAGCTAAAAGTGGCGCTTCGGACGTAGGCTATAATTATGCTTTTAAACTAAAGTTTGACTAGGGTACATTCACAAAAACACCCTAGGATGCATTCTGGCCAGTTACGCTTTAACAGCCCCACTGATGTTCGTGTTCCTAGCCTAGGCTACTCCACCAATTACCAAAAAATGCAACCTCGTTTAATCTTAATGCGCATTTGTTGCAGAGACACCGTGATTTTATATCATCCAAAGCCCAGCTACATTTCTTTGAAAGACAACGATCTTTAAACAAAGCAGGCTACCTACAGTACATAGATGGCAATATCAGTTGTGCTTTAGACTGACAGAAAATACTGAGGCAAAAAGTCCTACCCAAAATAGAAATCTCTCCGATTTTCTATTAGCCTATACATGGCGGTACTCGGGACTTTCAACAACAGTTGCTTATATTTCTGTATTATACCAAAAACATAAATATCTATGTATTTTAATTATTCCAAAGTAGCATAGGCTACAAAATATGTCGAGCTATGTGCTACATTTGAAGAGTTTCAAAACGCCACCATTTTAATGAATTTTCATAAATATTTTTTTTTACATTTTGTTTTCCAAATAATTTCAGTTGAACTGTAACTGGGTGTTGTTATTTTATATATCTTTACTCAATCAAAACAACACAATACACATTAAATAACCTGAATGTTTTAAAAAAAGGAGATAGCGTTTTGGAACCAAACTCTTCATTTCTTCACACAAAAGTAACCAAGTTTAGCTTAGTCTTCTAACCTTATTTTAAGACAATAATTAAAAATCTTACCTTATCACATGTCAAACAGTCACCAAGTGTCCAGTGCCCTAGCTATGGCTAATCCTAGGCCAAACTGACCTAATGTCGCGTGGTTCATGCAAACATCACGTGCATTCATTCTCAGGTCACATTTTGTCGCGTGGCTTTAGTAGGCCTGTGCATGCTGTGCATTTCACGATTGATTGCAATATGAAAATGCTATTTGCAAATGGAGATGCATTTTCAACTAAAAATATAGCCTAGCATGCCTCAATACAACGCAATTCAGATCGTTACAACGTTAAGCGCATTTTCATATAATAGATGGGGACAGTAAACATTTTTTAAAAAATAATTTAAAAAAAACATTCTTACCTCCTAGGCCTAGTTTCAGTGATAACCTCCTAAATGGGCAATCTGTCACTGATGGTTGTCTCCTTTTCTCCACAGCTACTCAGCGCCAGCGTCTGCGTCAATTGGAATTCAGTGATTCGGATTCCAGCGATTCTGACTCCGAGTAAGTAGCACATATGGCAAACCCCACATACTTTGCATTGTTTTGATAAATGGATCGATGAGCAAACTCTTTTGTTTTTCCAGAATAGTTCCATGATCTGGAGGAACCGGAGCAGCCCACCCCCCAATTCCTTGTTGGTGTTTTTTTTAAACATTTTTTATTAATTTATTTCTTTGTTATTTTTGTTATTGTCAATAAATATTATAAATAATATTAACATTTATAACATATTGCCTGCCTGTCTTGAATTAAGCAACAAGCCCCGAGAGGCCACTGGTTTTAGAACAGCTGTTAGGCATGATGCGCAATTGCGGAAGCAATCATTTCCATATAGGCTTGTAGGCTACTGGAGAACAAGTCATTGCTCATGATAATAAAAGTATAATGTTCATTCATTTTCACGGTATGGACTAGCAATGGAAAATAAAAACAAAATGTTGGCAATTGGTTATAAGCCAATGTTTTGCAATAAACGGATTTTTGTAGGCCTATTGTGACGCACGACGATTTTCTCCGTGCCAACGTCAAAACAACGTTACCCCACCGGACAAAATGAAGTTGGCACAACGTCAGTAAACAACGTCATGCCAACGGATGATATGCCGTTGTGCCAACGTTGTGCCAACGTATGCTTGCTATCTGGGACCTGGACTGCAGCGCAGCAGCTAAATATTCCACTGGGAACAAGGACAGGACACCATGACCATGAGCTAATGCCATTGTATTGTGTGACGCAATCCACAGAGCTAACATCCCTAAATGAAGACAGATGTGTGTGTTAACATCGTTGTTTAGAGTAGCTAGTCATGTTAGCATAACTATAGCCTCTCATGATATTACTAGCCATGTTAGTATAACTATAGCCTCTCATGTTAATATTACTACATGTTAGAATACTATAGCCTCTCATGTTAACATTACTACATGTTGGCATAACTATAGCCTCTCATGTTAATATTACCATGTTAGCATAAGCCTCTCATGTTAATATTACTACATGTTAGCATAACTATAGTTTCTCATGTTAATATTACTAGTCATCTTAGCATAACTATAGCCTCTCATGTTAATATTACTTGCCATGTTAGAATAACTATAGCTGCTCATGTTAATATTACTACATGTTAGCATAACTATAGTCTCTCATGTTAACATTACTAGCCATGTTAGCATAACTATAGCCTCTCATGTTAATATTACCATGTTAGCATAACTATAGCCTCTCATGTTAATATTACTACATGTTAGCACAACTATAGCCTCTCGTGTTAATATTACTACATGTTAGCACAACTATAGCCTCTCATGTTAATATTACTACATGTTAGCATAACTATGGCCTCTCATGTTAATATCACTACATGTTAGCATAACCATAGCCTCTCATGTTAATATTACTACATGTTAGCATACTATAGCCTCTCATGTTAATATTACTACATGTTAGCATTCTATAGCCTCTCATGTTAATACTGTATTACTACATGTTAGCATAACTATAGCCTCTCGTGTTAATATTACTACATGTTAGCACAACTATAGCCTCTCGTGTTAATATTACTACATGTTAGCATAACTATGGCCTCTCATGTTAATATCACTACATGTTAGCATAACCATAGCCTCTCATGTTAATATTACTACATGTTAGCATACTATAGCCTCTCATGTTAATATTACTACATGTTAGCATTCTATAGCCTCTCATGTTAATACTGTATTACTACATGTTAGCATAACTATAGCCTCTCATGTTAATATTACCATGTTAGCATAACTATAGCCTCTCGTGTTAATATTACTACATGTTAGCATAACTATAGCCTCTCATGTTAATATTACCATGTTAGCATAAGCCTCTCTTGTTAATATTACTACATGTTAGCATAACTATAGCCTCTCATGTTAATATTACCATGTTAGCATAAGCCTCTCTTGTTAATATTACTACATGTTAGCATAACTATAGTCTCTCATGTTAATATTACTATGTTTTATTACAGTTTTTCCCAGTTGCCTCTGTGCATTTAAGTTCTACTAATGAAACTTTAACCCTCTTATACTAAAAGTGTTGAGTTGCATTCTCTCAAGTACTATTTTATTTCTATTTCACATTTTTGGTAAAATGTCCTTTAGGATTCAATACATTTCTCGAAGGTCAACCGGTGATCAGCCAGTTTTCTAAGTTCAGAAGTGCATCATTAATCTTTAAATATCATAAAATATCACTGCATGTTTAATTATTGTTAAGTATTGCAATAGTCTGTTGTTCTGTTGGACTGTAGGTCTTTCTTTCTTTTGACACTGAATGACATCATCTGGCAACACAATCAGACATGTTTGTGCACAAGCGTGTCTTTCCCCGTCAACTAAAGGAGGTGGATACCGTTTCCTGAGTGTAAAAGAATGTGTGTGTGTGTGTGTGTGAGGTAGAAAAAGATTGTGTGAGAGAGAGAGAATGTGTGTGTGTGTGTATGTGCTTTCTTGTGAGCTGAAAGAGGAGTATGACGTTTTCTGAGTGTGAGAGAATGTGTGTGCGTGTGTGTGGGTGACGTTGTTAAAGAGAGAGAAAGTGTGTGTGTGTGTTTTCTGTGCATCAAGCGTGGTGAATGCTGTTGGAAGTGCCAGTCTAAGCCTCAGGAAGGAGCGTGAGTGTGTGTGTGTGTGTAAGTATGCTTGTGTGTGCATGTGTGTCAGTCCAAGTGTTTGTGTTATTTGTGTGTGTGTGTGTGTGTGTGTACCCCTGGGGGAAGCGGCCTCCACAAAGGGTCCCTGCGTTCTTGGGGACCAGGAGTGGTTGCCTAGGTGAACACCATAGCAACAGAGGAGTGAGGGCCCAAGCACTGGGGCCGTCTATTCAACTGCCCGACTGAAAAGAGGGAAAGAATGTTTCAGGACAGGTTTTGTCGTCAAGGTCTTTTTTTCCTGTTTTTGAAAAGTTCTCTCCTCCTGCTCCTGAGCTGAAGTCTTCACAGAGACACACCTTACCAACACACACACACACACACATGCTCGCACACACACACAGACACACATGCTCGCACACACACACACACACACACAGAGACACACACTGAGAAGGCACAGGCTGAAGTCTGTACCCTGAGACCAAGTTGCTGGTGTACCTTTGCAAAGGATCATGGGAATTAATTACATAACAGGCAGAGGATTGTTGGTTAGATGGGATGGTACACAGTCTCTCTCTCTCTCTCTCACACACACACACACACAATAAATTAAATGAAATACTCAGTGGACCTGCACATTCAAACAAAAAACATGGTGTGTGTGCGTGCGTTTGTATGGTGTGTGTGAGTGTGTGTATGGTATGTGTGAGTGTGTGTATGGTATGTGTGTGTGTAATGGTGTGTGTGTGTGCATGCATGTGTGTGTGTGTGACTGTGGGTCTAAGATGCATAACTAACACACACACACAGCACAATCTACATACCTGTCAGTTGATGCCAAACCAGCTCAGAAGAACCTGCGTCAGAACCCTAAGAACACACAGAACCCTCAGAACACACAGAACCCAGAGAAGAACACACAGGACACTAGAACCCAGACAGCAGACTAGAACCACCCGAGCCCAGACAGCACACAACACAGGACTAGAACCCTAAGAACTCAGACAGCACACGCCACCAGACTAGAACCACGCAAACCCAGACAGCACACGCCACCAGACTAGAACTACGCGAACCCAGACAGCACACAACACAGGACTAGAACCATGCAAACCCAGACAGCACACGCCACCAGACTAGAACCACGCAAACCCAGACAGCACACAACACCAGACTAGAACCCTAAGAACCCAGACAGCACACAACACTGGACTAGAACCCTAAGAACTCAGACAGCACACGCCACCAGACTAGAACCACGACAGCCCAGACAGCACACGCCACCAGACTAGAACCACGCGAACCCAGACAGCACACGCCACCAGACTAGAACCACGTGAGCCCAGACAGCACACGCCACCAGACTAGAACCCTAAGAACCCAGACAGCACACACCACCAGACTAGAACCCTAAGAACCCAGACAGCACACAACACCGGACTAGAACCCTAAGAACCCAGACAGCACACAACACTGGACTAGAACCCTAAGAACCCAGACAGCACACAACACTGGACTTCAGAGACACTAGAGTGTTTAAAAGAGCAGGCTCCATATTAGCTGTTTATCATAATGTTATCAAAATGTCATGTTTAAGGCCCTTACAGAAATATCTCTTCAACATGGCGCTCATTGGATTCCCCAGTTGGACAAACTCTCTCTATTTACGGCTCTGATCATCAGTATGCAATACTGCCACCTGCTGGTGGAGATGGGGTACTGCGTCTCTCCCTCTGAACTGGAGTGTGTAGAAGAGTGGGGTTCATATTAGCCTCCACTCCACAGTCCACACACACACACACACATGCACAAGCACACACACACACACACATGCACACATTGTTTGTGTACAAGTTTACAAAAGTTTACAAAAGTGAGTTTACAAAAAAGGAAGGTTCTGAACAATTCACTTAAGCAGTAGATTTTTCCGTTCGCCACCATCTTGCCAAAACCTTTCTTTTTAGTAAACTGTGTACACAATGTTCTCAATGTTCTCAATGCTCCAGTTCATGTGTAGAGTTTGAGCCTTCTTAGGCCCGATTCACACCGGGTCGGTGGCGTGAACGTGGCGTGTCTGTTGCGTGGCGGCTGCGTGGCGTTTTCTGTGTCTTCGTTTACCAGAAGCGTGTGTGATGCGGTGCTGCGGCGACCTCTCTGCCAATTAAAACGTCTCTTTTTCTCACGTCGTTTTTTTCTTCACTGTTTGGAATGGAAACGCTTCCAACACGCTTCCAACACGCTTCCAACACGCTTCCAACACGCTTGCCTGTGGCGTGACAAATAGACGCGAGTCCTGTTCCTAGCATGCACGCGTTTTCGAGGCACGCCTGAGACGTGCGTGTCACGCAGGCGGTGTGCAAGGTCGAACCTGTTACCATGAGAGCGGAAACGCCATGCAGCTGACACGCTCACTCCACACACACGCAGCTGACACGCTCACTCCACACACACGCCACACAGCGGACACGCTCACTCCACACACACGCCACACAGCGGACACGCTCACTCCACACACCCGGTGTGAAACGGACCTTAGTGTTTGATGTAATCACAGTAGTGCTCCTAGCACTGCCATTCAAAAGACCATTTGACCAGAAAACGACAATACGGTCAATCTTAAAAGAGCGCTTCCGTCCCAATTATGCTTTTAAACGAAAGTTTGACTCGAGTACATTCACAAAAAGACCCTAGGTTGCATTTTGGCGAGAGTTGGGATTTAAGTTGTTGCTTCTGTGCAAAGTGACTTCAAGTGCAGAAACACAGCTCCATTAGCATGTTAGCATGTTTGCTAAACCTTGTTTGAAAAGTACTCACAGAGACCCGCAGATAAAATGAGTTTGGTTTATTTCAACAACAAGCCTCACCAAATCATAGCTGATTATCAGAAACAGTATTTTATGGTTGGTAGGTAGTGGATGCTATTTAGATACAAGACTAAACAATTATGAAGGGCAGACATTCGCATAGCACAGGTATTAATTATGAAGGGCAGACATTCGCACAGGTATTAATTCAGAGTCACGGGGAGGCACAGCTGATCCCATCTGTGCCCATGGGAAAGAATACCTGGCCCTGGAACATGAATCAACTCAGACTCAGGCTTCATTAGATTAATATAAACACACAGAACGTCACTACAGGCAGGAGTTTACACAAGTTAGAGACCTGAAGTGAAGCAAGGTGCAAAAACACCAGATACAGTTTCCCTGTCCAATAGCATCTGTGTGTGTGTGTGTGTGTGTGTGTGTGTGTGACACTCAGTGGTAGTAAGGGGACAGTTGTAGCGAGTATTCATTCGGTCCGTAGCACTCACTATGCTGTCAAGACTGTGGGTACATGTAGGAGTAAGATCAGTTATTGTACTGTGTAGTATGTATGTAGCATGTGTACTAGATCAGTTATTGTGCTGTGTAGTATGTATATAGCATGTGTTCTATTGTGCTGTGCAGTATGTATATAGCATGTGTTCTATTGTGCTGTGTAGTATGTATATAGCATGTGTTCTATTGTACTGTGTAATATGTATGTAGCATGTGTACTAGATCAGTTATTGTACTGTGTAGTATGTATATAGCATGTGTACTATTGTACTGTGTAGTATGTATATAGCATGTGTTCTATTGTACTGTGTAGTATGTATATAGCATGTGTACTAGATCAGTAATTGTGCTGTGCAGTATGTATGTATGTATGCATTCAGATGCTAAATGTGCTATGAACCCTCCAGTGATTTCTACTCCTTGTGTGTGTGTGTGTGTGTGTGTGAGAGTGTGTAAGCATGTGTGTGTATGTGTGTGTCTGTGTGTGTGTGTAAGCATGTGTGTGTCTGTGTGTGTGTGTGTAAGCATGTGTGTGTATATGTGTGTCTGTGTGTGTGTGAGTGTGTAAGCATGTGTGTGTATGTGTGTGTGTGTGTGTGTGTGTGTGTGAGTGTGTAAGCATGTGTGTGTGTGTGAGTGTGAGTGTGTAAGCATGTGTGTGTGTGAGTGTGTGTGTGTGTGTGTGTGTGTGTGTCAGGATAGTAGCTGAAAAACACGCCCCCTATCACCTGGACCCGCCTCCCCTACAGGGTGTCCACCAATGGCTGGAGCCAGTTCATGTAACGTGACACCTTCTGCATGACGTAACCTTGACGACAGCCGGGCTCGGGGGAAGGGCTAATGACTCCGGTGAGGAAGAACACTTCCTTGTAGAGCGTGAGAACCGGGCTGCCTGGACCAATCACACAGTCCGCCTTCTCCCGGGGCAACGAGCAAGCCATCTTATTGGTCACCTGCAACACAACCACATTGGCAGGGTGAGGGGCCGGATGTCTGATTGGTTAATGCAGGCCACGGCAAACACACACACACACACACACACTCACATACACCCACCGCCACACACACACCCACCCCCACACACACACACTCACACACCCCCCCCCCCCCCCCCCCCACACACACACACACACACTCACAGACACTCACACAGGGACGCTTTTCCCAAAAGCATAGTTGCTAACCTGTTGGTGGGCAATGGGAAATTGCATAACAACCAACAAAGCTGCTAACTTAGTTAGCAACTATGCTTTGGGGAAACGCGCCCCTGTTTAGTTACACTATTGCAAAATGAGTGTCTCTCTCACACAATCACACACACCCGCACACTCACATACTCACACATACACACTCACACTCTCTCTCTCACACACACACACACACACACACACTCTCTCACACACACACGCACACTCACATACTCACACATACACACTCACACTCTCTCTCTCTCACACACACACACAAACTTTAGCTGTCTATTCAACTGCCCGACTAAAAAGAGGGAAAGAATGTTTTTCGTTTTTGAAAAGTTCTCTTTCATCTTGCCCATGAGCTGAAGTCCCTTAACAGACAAACACACACACACACACACTGACAGACACACTCTCACCCACTCACACACACACACACACACTGACAGACACACTCTCACCCACTCACACACACACACACACAAACACACACTCACAGACACACACACTGACTCACACACACACACTCACAGACACACAAACACACACACAGACACAGACACACTCACACACACACAGACACACACACTCACCTGGCCGTTGAACCTCTCCACACACTTGTCCAGTGTCTCGTAGGAGAGGTGGTTGAGTGTCAGAGATCCCTTCACCTCCGCCGCGTCAGAGGCTTGGCTCCACCCCGTGACCACACCCATGTACTTGCCAGCCAATAGGACGCTGTCTGCGAAGTCCCTCTCGGGCAGGCAGGCGGCGAGGACGCCCTTCTTGAAGATCATCTTCTCACGCAGCTCGACCAGCGCCAGGTCGTAGTCCGGCCGCCCGCTCACGTAGCGAGGGTGTGTGTGCACTTTATGCACGTAGAGCGTCTGCTCTCCTGGCTCCAGCGACGTCACACGCTTACCTGCAAAACACCACCACCTGGACTATTACATCATCATCAGGTATATAGTAAGTATATATACTCTTTTGATCCCACAGGGATTTATCCCAATCTGTGAATTAGTGAAACACACTCAGCACACAGTGAACACACAGTGAGGTGAAGCACACACTAATTCCGGCGCAGTGAGCTGCCTGCATCAACAGCGGCGCTCGGGGAGCAGTGAGGGGTTAGGTGCCTTGCTCAAGGGCACTTCAGCCGTGCCTACTGGTCGGGGCTCGAACCGGCAACCCTCCGGTTACAAGTCCGAAGCGCTAACCAGTAGGCCACGGCTGCCACCAAGCCGTGCACCAAGGAGGAACATTAAGGTACTCATGTAGTAACACACATTATTATTTTGTATTATTGTTATTAAATAATGTATTTATTTATTTTATTTGTTAGGGACCATGTATAATTTTTGACACATATGCTGCCATTTGATGCATTGTACCAGAGTTAGCCTAATTAGCATAGCTAGCTAATTTACATCTGCAGACCCTGGGCAGGGCACAGCCCTACATAAATATATTGCACATTGTGACACACACACACACACACACACACACACACACACACACACAGTGATGTGTATAACATGTTAGCACACTATTTAGTATACTAAATCAACACATCATGTATACTATGGTATTGGTTGCTAGGTTACGGGGACGCTGGCGAGACACGCCGCTCCGTCTGGCATCATGTTTTTGTTTGTTTTTATGTAATGTTCGTAATTTTATGTAATGTCATGTTTATTTTTTGTATT
>NW_027468674.1:2341174-2343674 GCF_046254945.1 Alosa pseudoharengus
CTTTTTACAACACATTTTACAACCTCGACCGCACATTAATTTTTTGTGAACAGACCACCGTGTCGTCCATTATCCCTTACATAATAGGATATTTGACCGGCATATCATCAAAATGTCCGGAAAACGAAACCTGTGACCGGCACCATCATCAAGTGGAAACTCTGATCTTAATATGTGTGTTGTTAGACATGACCGTAGCAATGAGCGAGTGTGTTGAAAAATAGGAACACTGAAGTGTGTAGTGAAGCATGTAGGAGTGAAAGACAGAATGTGTGTGTGTGTGTGTGTGTGTGTGTGTGTGTGTGCATGCGTGTGTGATGATGTGTGTGTGTGTGTGTGTGTGTGTGTGAAATACAGATAGTGCCACTCACCGATGTACACGGACCAGAAGATGTCCTGGGGACGACAAAGAGGATTGATTAGAATATCAGATCATTCTAACTGTGTGTGGCCTCCTCGTAATGTGTGTGGTGTGTGTGTGTGTGGTGTGTGTGGGGTGTGTGTATGAGTGTGTGTGTGTGTGTGGGGGTGTGGGGTGTGTGTGTGTGTGTGTGTGTGTGTGTGGGGTGTGTGTGTGTGTGTGTGTGGGGTGTGTGTGTGTGTGGGGTGTGTGTGTGGGGGGGTGTGTGTGTGTGGTGTGTGTGTGTGGGGTGTGTGTGTGTGTGTGTGTGTGTGTGTCTCACCGTGCGGTAGGCATCCTGGAACACCTCCCTGGCCTCCTCGTAGTTGCAGATCTCCTCCAGACACTCGCGCTCCAGGTTGGGGGGCATCTGGCTCTCATTCTCCCCCGTGTTGGACCTCTTCTGCCGGGCCATCACCTGACTGGCCGCCTCCCTGTCCAGGAACACCGGCGCTGCGGACCACACACCAGACACCGGATCAGCATCACTGTAACCTAGGTAACCTGTGTTGTGTTGACCAAACACCAGGCCTGCGGACCACAGACACTGGAACAGGGTTCCAGAGCTTTTGTTGACCGAACCGCACGGCTCAGCCCTGCACCTGCCTGCAGCACCTCGGATTGGGGTGCTAGCATCTCTAACTAGCATGTCTCTTAAGGAGCTAAAACCCAATGGTGCTAGCATCTCTAACTAGCACGTCTCATAAGGAGCTAAAACCCAATGGTGCTAGCATCTCTTAAGGAGCTAAAACCCAATGGTGCTAACATCTCTAATTAGCACGCCTCTTAAGAAGCTAAACCCCAATGGTGCTAACATCTCTAATTAGCCTGTCTCTTAAGGAGCTAAAACCCAATGGTGCTAGCATCTCTAACTACATGTAGCACGTCTCTTAAGGTGCTAAAACCCAATGGTGCTAGCATCTCTAACTAGCACGTCTCTTAAGGAGCTAAAACCCAATGGTGCTAGCATCTCTCTTAAAGCACTGAGTCGCTACGGTATCCGCTGGCTATTGTTACAGAAGACTCTGAACAACAACAGGAGTCACTCTAGTGGGGGGAGAGACGTTTGCTTCATGTACATACAGCGTAGCCACTGTAACATCTGGCTACCGTTACATGAGGATGACCACAACCTCCTACAGCCTAACGGACCTGCAGCTCAACAGCCTCTCTGACCACAACCAACCTGAATTTTCATGGGCTCACTGTCAACACCAAAATCATTACATGTTGTTGTTGTAATGGCTTCACTTTTTTATTGTGAGAAAGGCAGGAGTCATTTGGGCCTAATGGAACACTGCATTGGAACATTCTAATGGAACACTCTAATTCTCACAACCGGGGCTTGTGGGACTTGTAGTTCTGTGTAGTCTCCCTCAGTCCTTCTCTATCTCCTTTACTCTCTTTCTCTCTACCTCCCTCTCGCTCTATCTTCCTCTCTTTCTCTACCTCCCTCTACCTCTCTCTCTTTCTCTCTACCTCCCTCTCTCTCTATCTCCTTCCCTCTACCCCCCCCCCCTCTGTATTATTGATCATCTCTCCACTCTGGTTACCTAAAGCTCGGGTGTCTACATGGTACTCCAGCGCTGCTCTTTCTCCTCCTGTTTGTGTGTGTGTATGTGTGTGTGTGTGTATGTGTGTGTGTGTGTATGTGTGTGTGTGTGTGTGTGTGTGTGTGTGTGTGTGTATGTGTGTGTGTGTGTGTGTGTGTGAGTGTGTGTAGGTGTGTGTGTGTGTGTATGTGTGTGTGTGTGTGTGTGTGTGTGTGTGTATGTGTGTGTGTGTGTGTGTGTGTGTGTGTGTGTGTATGTGTGTGTGTGTGTGTGTGTGTGTGTGTGTGTACACAGCAGTCCTACCTCTCGGTGCGTTGGGCCCTGCGGCCGTGTAGCCCAGCAGTAGGAGGGCGAGCTGGAGCGTCGTGCTCCACACACCCATGATCACTGATCCCCCGTTAGCCTCCGCTGTGCAAGTCTCACTACACACACACACACACACTCACACACTGTCCTGCTGGGTCCAACGTCCACGCCTGCAAATACAAACACACACACACACACACAGAAAGAAGCCGATGACGAAATAGGCCTTACAGCAAGATCT
>NW_027468674.1:2348674-2416174 GCF_046254945.1 Alosa pseudoharengus
TAACATCCCCCAGAATGTCCATACGAAAATGTTCAGCATGTAATGTCAACTATTTGACTAGTTACACTGATGATGCAAAGTTTGCTAGCAAGTAAGCTATGGAAAGTTCGCTAGCAAATTAGTTATGGCTAACATTACACTGTCTGTCTGCTTCACCCTTTTTGCAAAACATTACACACAGTCCACACATTTTCACACCTTAGACACAGATAAGGATTGTGAGGTTACTTCCTTGTCATTGCAAAGCCCCGGATTCCCAATGACCACACTAATGAATGAATTGGATAATCACATCCACCAGTTGTGGAAGCACACATGTGCTAATTTGAAAACGCAGCACTCAGGTGTGCTATAAAAGGCAGCAGGTGAGTTCACCTGTCTTCACTCAGGTGTGCTATAAAAGGCAGCAGGTGAGTTCACCTGTCTTCAACAAAAATGGAAGAAGCTAGAAGAAGAAGAGTGAGAATGAGAGGGGGAGCTCAAAGAGGAGATGAAGGAGGTAGAGAAAGAGGAGGAGGAGGTAGAGGAAGAGGAGAAGAAGGAGATAGAGGAAGAGGAGGAGGAGGTAGAGGAAGAGGAGAAGAAGGAGATAGAGGTAGAGGAGGAGGAGGTAGAGGAAGAGGAGAAGAAGGAGATAGAGGAAGAGGAGGAGGAGGTAGAGGAAGAGGAGAAGAAGGAGATAGAGGAAGAGGAGATGAAGGAGGTAGAGGAAGAGGAGGTAGAGGAAGAGGAGAAGGAGGAGTTAGATGAAGGAGATAGAGGAGGAGGAGAAGGAGGTAGAGGAGGAGGAGGTAGAGGAAGAGGAGAAGAAGGAGATAGAGGAAGAGGAGGAGGAGGTAGAGGAGGAGGAGGTAGAGGAAGAGGAGAAGAAGGAGATAGAGGAAGAGGAGGAGGAGGTAGAGGAAGAGGAGAAGAAGGAGATAGAGGAAGAGGAGGAGGAGGTAGAGGAAGAGGAGAAGAAGGAGATAGAGGAAGAGGAGATGAAGGAGGTAGAGGAAGAGGAGGTAGAGGAAGAGGAGAAGGAGGAGTTAGATGAAGGAGATAGAGGAGGAGAAGGAGGTAGAGGAGGAGGAGAAGAAGGAGATAGAGGAAGAGGAGGAGGAGGTAGAGGAAGAGGAGAAGAAGGAGATAGAGGAAGAGGAGATGAAGGAGGTAGAGGAAGAGGAGGAGGAGGTAGAGGAAGAGGAGAAGGAGGAGTTAGATGAAGGAGATAGAGGAGGAGGAGAAGGAGGTAGAGGAAGAGGAGAAGGAGGAGTTAGATGAAGGAGATAGAGGAGGAGGAGAAGGAGGTAGAGGAAGAGGAGATGAAGGAGGTAGAGGAAGAGGAGATGAAGGAGGTAGAGGAGGAGGAGAAGGAGGTAGAGGAAGAGGAGAAGGAGGAGTTAGATGAAGGAGATAGAGGAGGAGGAGAAGGAGGAGTTAGATGAAGGAGATAGAGGAGGAGGAGAAGGAGGTAGAGGAAGAGGAGAAGGTAGAGGAAGAGGAGGAGGAGGAGGTAGAGGAAGAGGAGAAGGAGGTAGAGGAAGAGATGAAGGAGGTAGAGGAAGAGGAGGAGGAGGTAGAGGAAGGAGGTAGAGGAGGAGGAGGTAGAGGAAGAGGAGAAGGAGGTAGAGGAAGAGAAGAAGAAGGAGGTAGAGGAGGAGGAGATGAAGGAGGTAGAGGAAGAGGAGATGAAGGAGGTAGAGGAGGAGAAGGAGGAGGTAGAGGAGGAGGAGAAGAGGAGGAGGAGGTAGAGGAGGAGGAGGTAGAGGAGAGGAGGTGAGAGGTAGAGGAGAGGAGGTAGAGGAAGGAGGTAGAGGAGGAGGAGGTAGAGGAAGAGGAGAAGGAGATAGAGGAAGAAGAGAAGAAGGAGGTAGAGGAAGAGGAGGAGGAGGTAGAGGAGGAGGAGGTAGAGGAAGAGGAGATGAAGGAGGTAGAGGAAGAGGAGGTAGAGGAGGAGGAGATGAAGGAGGTAGAGGAAGAGGAGAAGGAGGTAGAGGAGGAGGAGATGAAGGAGGTAGAGGAAGAGGAGAAGGAGGTAGAGGAGGAGGATATGAAGGAGGTAGAGGAGGAGGCCCAGGTAGAGGAAGAGGAGAAGGAGGTAGAGGAGACCCAGGTAGAGGAAGAGGAGAAGAAGGAGGTAGAGGTCGAGGAGGTAGAGGAGGAGGCCCAGGTAGAGAAAGAGGAGAAGGAGGTAGAGGAGGAGGCCCAGGTAGAGGAAGAGGAGAAGAAGGAGGTAGAGGAAGAGGCAGACAGAGAGATGATGAATAGTTACAGTATTCTTGTTGCTTAGTTTTTCTTCAGAGTCAAAGTGTATGTACTTCATGCAGTAATTTTTATTTGTCTACAGATTTTATTTGTTTCATTGATTTCATTGTTGGTTGATTACTGTAACTGATTATGGTAAGAAATATTGTAAGTATTGAAATAAATACTTGAACTATTCAGTCTGCAGCATCAGGGTTGTGCAGTGCTTGGTAGGTTTATAGTAGGCCTATTTGTGTACATTCTCCCTACAGTATATCTCAAACTAATCATGCATGAAGAATGTTGTGGGTTTGTCACTATTGCCATCTAAATTATCCTTTACATAACAATGTCTGGCCAAAAATCTAGCACATGCTATTTCCTAAAATTAGTTTTTTTACAAACATATTTTTTCACATCAGTGTGGTACTGGCTGCAATAGTGTCTGATCATTGAGGACTGTGTTGGTTAAATGAAAACTAATAGCATTTTCACAAATATGTGTATATGTTTTGACTGAAGTGTGTATGTTTTGACTAAAGTGTGTCATTTTGCAAACAATCTAGGAATTATGTAAATTGAGTGTGGTGTTTGGATAATTGTGATTATATTTTGAAAAAAAGAACCCGGTTTTCAAAATTGCGAGTAAACAATTGAAAAAAACTAATGAGTTAACTACCTTTTTACCTGTAGTCTACACAAACCCACATCATGACCTCCTCCTCCACGTAAACAGTACAATAGGTAGTTGATTAGTCAATTTCAATTTCAATTTATTGTGCTTATAGAGCGCCAAAACATTACACATGTATCATGGCGCTTTACAGAATGTTAGACAATCAGAGAACAAGAAAAGAGGGAGAAAAGAAAAGGAAGAAAGAAAGAAAGGAAGGCCCAGGGGTAACCGGGGCAACAGGGGAAAAACTCCCTAGAATTGGAGATACATATAGGAAGAAACCTCGAGCAGATCCATGACTCAAGGGCCTGACCCATCTGCCTAGGGTCAATACGGAAAGTAAGGTCTGTAAACAATGACAAATGTTTAAAGCACCTGAGGTGAAAGTTACAAGAGGTTGGATGATTACGTATCCAGTATGATAAAGCATTAATCATGATAGTGAGAGAAAGTGCAAATAGTCCGGCGTCGGAATTGTCCAGGAAAGAAAGTTGTCAGGGGGCAAGTGGTGGGTCAGCAGACAGGCCAGAATCCGGGCAGAGTTGTCATAGGCAGGTGATGGGGCTGTACGGGCCAGGCACACGAATGGTTGATGACTGGTGATGATATACCTCACAAGTGAGGTACAGTAAGGGAGAAGAAAGAGAAATGTAGAATGGGTTAGTATTACTTGAAATCAATGTGGTTAATGTCAATAAGTGATCATTGGTGCTATATATTGTTACAGTAAATCATAGTGAGAATGGGCAAGAGAGGGAGAGTTGAGAGAAAGAGAGTAGGGGAGAGAGGAGAGGGGAGGGGGGGGTTGTACAGCATGACGCATGAGAAGTCCATGACAGCACTATGCTATAGCAGCATAACTAAGGCATGGTGAGGGGTAGTCGACACCAGCGCAGGTATGGTCAGGGACCACCATCTCACGCGCGACTGGGGTGCCAGTCACACGAGGACTCAGCAGGGTGGTCCATTCCAAAAACCCTGAGGTGGGTGAAGTTCCACACCACACCATACCTAACTATGGGAGGCAGTAAAGAGGTATGTTTTAAGTCTAGACTTAAAAATAGGGAGGGTGTCTGCTAATCAAATTGAGGAAGGGAGATTATTCCAGAGGAGGGGTGCGCGATAGCTGAAAGCTCTGCCACCTACTGTAGTTTTTGAGATTCTTGGAATTACAAGAAGGCCAGTATTCTGTGATCGTAGCTGTCTGGGCGGGTTATATGGGACTAGGAGATCTTTAATATATTCTGGTGCCTGGCCATTAATGGCTTTGTACGTTAGAAGGAATATTTTGAAGTCAATGTGACTTTTAACAGGCAGCCAATGTAGAGATGCCAGGATAGGGGAAATATGTTCATATTTTTTAGTTCTAGTGAGTGTGCGAGCAGCTGCATTTTATATAAGCTGTAGGCTCTTTAGACAGGTGTTATTGCAGCCAGCATATAGAGCATTGCAATAATCAATCCTTGAGGTTACAAAAGCATGGATTCATTTCTCAGCGTCTGGTAAGGATAAGGACATCCTTATCTTCGAAATATTCCTTAAGTGATAAAATGAAGTTTTGGTAATCTGTTTTATGTGATTAATTAGTGATAGGTCTTGGTCAATTGTAACTCCTAGATTTTTAACACTTGTGGATGAGGATAGTTGAAGATCAGTAAATGTAGCCTGTGATGAGGATAATATATCCCTCATCTTTTTAGGACCTACAACCATGACTTCTGTTTTATCGGAGTTCAAAAGCAGGAAATTATTTGTCATCCATGTCTTTATATCTCTTATACATGTGTCAAGTTTGGCTAAAGGAGTTAATTCGTCAGGTTTTATGAAAAGGTATAGTTCATCGTCTGCATAAAAATGAAATTTAATGCCATGTTTCCTAATTTCAGAGCCTAGGGGAAGCATATAGAGAGAAAATAACAGGGGCCCTAGTACTGAGCCTTGAGGCACCCCATATTTTACCATAGTCTGGATAGACGGTTTATTGTGACAAGTTTGTACAAATTGTCTGCGGTTAGAAAGGTATGATCTAAACCAAGCGAGTGCTGAGTCTTTAATGCTTATCAAATGTTCAAGCCTGTGAAGTAGTATGTCATGGTCTATGGTGTCGAAGGCAGCACTGAGGTCCAGGAGGACTAAAATTGATATATGTCCATTATCGGCAGCAATGAGGAGGTTGTTAAAAACTTTAACTAAGGCTGATTCAGTACTGTGGTGAGCTCTGAAACCAGACTGATGTAATTCTTGGATTTTATTCATATGTAAGAAGGCACTAATTTGTTTGGACACTATTTTTTTCTAGTATTTTCGACAAAAAAGGGAGATTAGATATAGTCAAGTCAAATCGCTTTATTTAAAACAACAGAAGTTGAGACAATGTAAGGCAGAGAGATATTTCATTGTACACACATAGGTAAAAAAGGAGCACAGAATTATAAAAGGATAAAAAGGATTTAAAATAACAGAAATAAAATATAAGTTCAGATAACAAGGCATAAATGATGAGTTCAAACAAAATAGAGATGAAGTGCAATAAATAAATAAGCATTCATGAAAAGAAAATAGAGATGAAGTGCAATAAATGAATAAGCATTCATGAAAAGAAAATAGAGATGAAGTGCAATAAATGAATAAGCATTCATGAAAAGAAAATAGAGATGAAGTGCAATAAATAAATAAGCATTCATGAAAACAAAATAGAGATGAAGTGCAATAAATAAATAAGCATTCATGAAAACAAAATAGAGATGAAGTGCAATAAATAAATAAGCATTCATGAAAACAAAATAGAGATGAAGTGCAATAAATAAATAAGCATTCATGAAAAGAATAAAACATAAAAAACTCTAAACAGTAGTGACATGAAATCACACACATGACATAAACAATGGCCATGCCCTTGATGTATATAATATATATGTTATCTATATGACAACAGTCCACACTGTGGTCATTGTTGAACTGTGTCCTGTTCAGACACCAGGGATGGAAAGCCCCAACCAAATGCTGGCAAAATAATAATCATAAAATAATAATTATGGAATGATGGAGCGGGGACTAATAATAGAATTTGGCAGAGGACGCCTCTTCTTCACTCTGTACATAATGTACTGGACTTCCTTGACCTCTGGGTTGGCGCACAGTTCTTTTTCCTTCACAGTCACAAAGCTAAAAATATCAAGAGAAGTATGAGGACCAAACAAACATCAACAAAATGAAGAAAAGATAACTGAAGTTTGACGTGCTGTTAGTGAAGTGAAACATACTTACATCACTCCCTTACTGGGGCAGCTGGGGCTGGTCACTTTATAGTGTGTTATGGCTTTGAGTGGAATCCGCTTGGTGTAATAACCAAAACAGCATTTATCTGGTGTAGCGACCGCTACAATAGAATTTGAATTGGTTAGACAGTTAGACAACTAAATGTATACTTTACATGCATACAAGCACATACACAAGTGTGCAGAGTAACACACAAACAACATACACACACACATGGATTATATACACACACACGTAAAGGTGTCATATGGATTATATACACACAAACAACATACACACACATGGATTATATACACACATATGTAAAGGTGTCAGATGGATTATATACACACACACGTAAAGGTGTCATGTGGATTATATACACACAAACAGCATATACACACACACATGGATTATATACACACATACACGCAAAGATGTCACATGGATTATATCCACACAAACAACATACACACACATGGATTATATACACACATACACGTAAAGGTGTCATATGGATTATATACACACATACACGCAAAAGTGTCATGGATTATATGCACACATACACGTAAAGGTGTCATATGAATTATGGATTATATACACACACACACGTAAAGGTGGATGTACTCCTTGGTGGATTATTGCTCTCTAAGTCATAAACACACCATCACATTTCTGCAATACTACACGTAGTGATGGGGACAAGACTGCATATGTTGAGACCGAGTCTTTAAAGGGTCAATAACAAGTCGAAACCGAGACCGTTGGTTTTTAAATGCAACCGAGATCGAGTCGAGACCGAGTCTTTAAGAGTTGAGACCGCATCGAGACCGACCAAAAAAAGAGTGGATTTTCATGATTTACTTTAACATTTAACATCATCCAAGTATCATATTCAACAGTTAAATTCCCAAAGGGTAGAGTGGGGATTGCAACAGTTAAACTCCCAAAGGGTAGGGGATTGCTAAAGGGTAGAGTGGGGATTGTTGGCTATAGGAGCAGTCTAGCACAGATTTGTCTACCAAACTTCTTTTCTGAACAATACTTTAAGACTAGGAACTCAGCTGGAGTCAAAATTTTGTATGGCATGATGTCGACATTTCATTAAAGTTGAAGGTGTTGAATTGTGGTTCAAGTGACCAAATTTAATAATTGCGGATTGCTTACTCATCTCATCAATTATTACAACCACAGGCACGCATTGGAATGACAGATTATGCCAAAACCGTAGGTCAGGCTACTTCAACCCTTACCAGAATAACTGCTGTGCCGTTTGGACAAAGATAGTATCTCTCAAAACCTTTACACTGTGCAGTATAGCACCATGAGATATAATTTCACGCCAGTCAATATTATCATTTTTATTGAAAAAAGAATATCTGTAATGGTGGATATTTTAGAATATACTATGAAATATATACACAGTTATAAAAACAAAAATGGGGGGAAAAGGACTCGTGGTCTCGCTTTAAAATTACGAGTCCACCTCCTTCCAATGTAAGTCGAGACCGAGTCAAGTCCGAGTATTTTTGCTTTCAATTCCGAGACGAGACCAAGTAAGCAAAAAATGGTCTCGAGACTGGACTCGAGTACTACAACACTAACTACACGTTTCTAAATGTCGGCAGTTCTGTGACTGATTTATCTTCTGTTTCCATGACTAAACGTACTGACACGGTTATTACCAATGTGGAAAAATACTAATGCAGTCTGCCAAAACTCACACTTGCTTTGTCCCTGACACGGTTATTAACAACGTGGAAAATAACTTACACTTGCTTTGTTATTAACAACGTGGAAAATAACTCACACTTGCTTTGTCCCTGGGAGCAGAGCGCTAGCACCAGAACAGCAACAGCAGCAGCAGTGACACAGAACAGCTTCATCTTCACGTCTTCAGATGTCTTCAGGCGTCAGGTGTCCAGAGGCTCACACATTGACTGATGGCCTTTGCTGTCGTGTCGCGCTTATATTACATCTTAGGACAACCCACTTTCCACTACACAAAGAAAAAACGTCCCTTTTCCTGTCTGTTAGGGAGAGTTGTCAGGAAATGTGTGGGACAGAGATGGGAAATGGGTTCAGAAAATGACCTCAGGATTTGAAAAACAGTGTGTAGGCCTAAGTGTCACCAAACATATTGGTCGCAAAATGATTTGCAGTCTCAAGCTCCCTTCTTTTTGTTTCATGAAGTTCCACCAAAAGTAGTAAAGTTTCGAGCCTTAAGCTCTTCCTCAGACTTTTAACTTTTAACCTTCAACTTGCGGATATTCCTTCAATTTTTTTACGTAATCACTTTTTTATCCAGCACCTACGTTTGGATGTGCGCACGTTACGTTGGTTTGGGTTACAGTCTGGATTACAGTCTGGATTAAATAAAATTTTCTAAAGGTTTTTAGTCAAAGGCTGCCATTGACATAATGCCTTTATTGTTGACATAGCCTACCTATGCGAGAAGACATTTTCTGCAACTGCTTCCAATGTGCCCATCTCGCAACATTTTAAAACCAAATTACGCCAGTTAAAGAGAAGGGGGTTGTGAGACTTGGCCCATGTTTATTTGGAGGGTCGTAAGACAAAAAGTTTAAGAACCACTGGAATAAGCTCCTCTATCTATCTATCTATCTATCTATCTATTTATCTATCTATCTATCTTTAATACTGAGAGATGGTCAGTCACTGGACTGCTCTTGTTTCTCTCCCTTGTTAGGTGCCATACTATCACAGCATCAGTACCAAACACACAATCATATAACTTATACTTATAACTACTCATATTCATGTATTAGATAACTCATATTCATGTATCATTAAAGTATTAGATAGATAACTCATATTCATGTATCATTAAAGTATTAGATTACTCATATTTACAGTATGTATCATTAAAGATAGCTCATATTCATGTCGTTAAAGTAATGGTAGCTGGCTGGTTATGTCTGAGTGGGGAGAACAGGTCAGGGGTGTGATGAAGGTAGCAGGAAGGAGTTTGGGGAGAGAGAGAGAGAGAGCATCCATCAAAAGTCGACACCTGAGGTTGCATGAGTATGGGTCGGAGGTTGATACAGGAAGCATAATTACTTCCTGGTTCCTTCCTTGAAAACCCTTGTGTGTAATTACCTCAGGATGCTGTAGGTGCCAAAGCAGCTGAGTGAGGTCACTTGTGTTGCTCGCGTCATGTCTTCGTAGCCAAGTGTGTTTTGGGGACTTTTCTGGGGTTTTCCCCACTTTCTCCCCTGCATGTTTAGCTTAGAACTGAGCATGTTGAGCGTTTTCAATTGAGCAGTGTAAGTGTACGTCTTTTCAGAATAATCCACTTACAGAATGATCTTAAATTTAATAAATGAACTATTTTGCCAAATATGTTTCACTTAAAGGAACACGCCACCCAAAATCAGTAGTAATATATGTTCTTACCTTAACTTTCACGAGTTGAGTCATACCTCTCCCGCGCCGGTAGGTGCACTCAAACGCTCTGTCGTGCGGCGCGAATGTGCTAGCATGTTGCTATGCTAGCGGGCTCTGCCGTGGCCGTAGAGAGAGGAACATAGCAGTAATCAAACACCTCCATTTTTTCCCTACTTAAATACAGTTGCACGAGTAGTTGATAAAAATGTGTACGTCACACAACATGAAACGTGGCGATTTTCCAAGCGAATAAACAGGAGAACTACAATGTGTGGCGCAATAGCACTTGGGAGTACTTCGACCTAGCGTAGTAGTATTGTTAACACCTAATTGTAGATCCTATCCACCACAGAGTTTAGAATCCATGCTGGATCGACCCCTCAGCCTCTCCCTCCCCTCTGAGCGAGAGAGGCACACACACTAGAGATGCGCTGATGGGCTATTATTTCAACCATAACTGCATAGCAAAACTTATCATCCATCAGCCATCCATCAGCACCAAAGTTTGTTGACCAATTTTCAAAACGGCACCCGCCCACCATCCGTTGGTTGTTTTAATGTAGGCTATATGGGTGATGCAGCGCTGCTGACGTGAGGCTAGAAAGCCCTTGCCTGTTCTAGAAAGACTGATCTAATGCAGCAAATATATTAAAAGGCTGAAGTCGTACATTGGCTAGGCCTATCCCCAGAATATCAGCAGCAAACTCAGTATCTGTCGCGCAAAACAGTCTCCAAATAAAATGCACATCGGATTGCATTGCATTCTCCACATTTTTAGCTACATTTGCATGTACCACATAAGCATTTTTGTTCAGTGAATCTTTTGTAAATTGCTTTACAATTACCGTAAAGGAGGAGCAGCAGGAGCAGCAGCAGCAGCAGGAGCAGCAGGAGGAGCAGCAGGAGCAGCAGGAGCAGCAGCAGGAGCAGCAGCAGGAGCAGCAGGAGCAGCAGCAGCAGCAGCAGCAGCAGCAGGAGCAGCAGGAGGAGTCATATCCTTTTACCCATTTTAAGTTTTAGACACGTTTTAGAGGGGGATATTTCATGACCAGGTCCCGTCATGTAGCTCACGAGATCTTTGGCCTTCAAATATTGTCACAGGTTATAAAATTGGCAGCATTGGTTTTCATTGGTGATCGGAGAATCAGAGAACATTATCACCACAATCAGTCGCTTTTAAACACAGAAATCAGAATCAGAGAACATTATCACCACAATCAGTCGCTTTAAAACACAGAAATCAGAATCACAGAACCAGGGACGGATCATGGCTTGTGCCAAGTGTGCACAGGGGCCCTCAGCCAATGGGGGCCCTCGGATTAAAAAAAAAAAATTGCCATGAATTTAGGCTAGATTATGCCCGGTGCTTCTGTCTAATAATAATTAATTTGCGGGCACAACTGAATGGTGTTATGGAACCGCGGACCGAAAGAAAAATAAACTAAATGTTTTCCTGATCAATAAATACTTCTTAATTCATAAAATATAGAGGCATAACCAGGGTAGGAATTTCACGGCCATGGCCGTCGTAGCCCCTTGCGTTGGCCGTGATGCCCCTTTGAAAATCAGAGGTTTACAGGCCACGGTGGCCTTGGTGCCCCCTTCTTTCAATATTCTGCTTTGCGTCCTACTAATAGCGATTTTTATTTAGCCTGTGGCCTGTCAAAATAATCTTAGCATTCACAGCGCTAATGAATTTAGTATTTTACGCAGTGGAGAAAGTGACAGAGCAAGAAAGAAAGTGCGTCCAAATTCACCCATTCTTCTCAGTTGGAACTACTTGCGAAGTAGCCTACTCATCACACAGACATCATAAGTATCACATGAAAGAGCTTTTTCTCAGCCTTTAAACGATGCCGATAATTGCTGTGTTGAACGGTTCGCGAGAAAAGTAAATAATATAATTCCATGTAATCATACATTCTACTGAAGGTTTTGCGTCCATGATCTCCCTACCCATTCATCTCTTTCATACTTCACGAACCCTTCTTTTAAAACAGGACAAACCACATATCAGAATAAACAGCAGACCTTACCGAACACAAAGGTGTAAAACACTCCCCTGTACAGTTAGCTGTTCCAGAGTAATCCAGTTTTGAATTTGCAGTAAATTTCGACATGCATGGATGTCTCCAAATTTGGGCTTTAAGTTTTACAATGTGGTTAAATTGTTCCACATGATTTCATAACGGGCCAAATACAAAATAAATGTTACAAATATCGCCTAGATATTGGTAAATCAGAGGACAGCTGACTAAGAGTTTGTGAAAGTAGCTTTAATGATCACAAAATGCTAAGCATGCATCTAGGCTATTTGAGTTTGAGCTGTGCTTAAATTGTTCAATACATGATTTCATAGCAGGGCAAATATAAAACAAATGTTATATATAGCCTAGGTATCTGTAATTATTAGATGATCAGATGATTTACAGTTCTATGTAATATGTCATGTTTCATGTTTTTGTAATGTTTCATACAGTGATGCAGGTCTACTGCAGTGAAAAGGCTAAATACAACTTTGATCATTTTTATATGCTACTACTGTATAGTTAACTTTGGCCTTGGTGCCCTGACATGTGGCCTTTGTGCCCCCCACCAAACATGCCCAACTGAAGGCCAAGTGGCCTTGCCACCAGAATGGTGAAATTCCAAGCCTGGGCATAACATTAGGTGGAAGTGGTAGGCTATGAGTGCTCATTCAATGTGTATGCGTGTTTGCGAAAGTGAAACTGATCCACTTGTGGGTAGGTGAATGAAGTGGATTCCTGCAGTGTTCATGAAAACAGCATAGCGATTGGATATCCTAATAAATCGCGACTTGTAGGCCTAACAGTAGCTTATATCGTAGCAAATAGCCTATGGCGATGCCGATGACAGATAGGCCTACACTTATTTCACTCGTCTCGCTGGAGTGAGCGCATAATGTGGGCTGTTGCGCAAAGAAATTAATTAGGGAGATGATCTGCATCTCCATTTACCAAACGCTATAGTTTTGCTAACATCTCCACTGTTAACGTGAAATATGTCTCCATGCAAGGTAGTGTCAAGCAGCAGTGAAGTGAAAACCTTATCATGCAGGTAGCCAATGTTCACGTCATCTGAGTCAGACAGAAAACGGGCCCTGCTTGCTCTGTTAAAGTTTGTATGTATATGTATATTTAACAGCCAGAATTTCGAAAATTTCCCTGTGGAGACACCCCCGAACCCCCCGTAATATGATCAGCACCACCTCTCACTAAATTCTATCAACGTCCCTGCTACCGGTCCGTCAGAAATATGACAACTGTTGTCCGGTCCGTTTAGTGAAAAATGTTGCTGTAGACTGTTTGGCCAGCAAAGAGAGATCACAGCCTAATAATAAAAACAGCTGCTGGAATTCATTTCTGTGTGGGCCTGAGTTATAATATATGACATAATGTACTACATTTTCATTGTGTGAAATTGTGCACCAGCCTGCACAGCGACAGCAAAGAGAGAAGCGCTGGCTGCACGCGCACGTCACTTGCACGCGCATGCGCAAACGCGCCCGCGCGCGTCGCGGTCAGGGGGAGGGGGGCCTTTTTTGATATTGTGCACAGGGGCCCATATTTGTTTAATCCGTCCCTTCACAGAACATTATCACCACAATCAGTCGCTTTTAAACACAGAAATCAGAATCAGAGAACATTATCACAATCAGTCGCTTTTAAACAGAAATCACAATCAGTCGCTTTTAAACACAGACATATCAGAACAAAACTCCAGAGCATGCGGTTATCGTATAATGACGTTTATATGCCATAAATATTCATTTCAGAAAAAAGGTGGCAGGAGTACTAACACAACATTGGACAGAGAGTTTAAGGAAAAGAAGCTATAAAAAATAATAATTTCATGTCACGCTGTATGATCTTGCGAGGATGGCTTCTCCCGGCCCCAGAGCTTGCATGGTGTGTATTTCAGTTAGCCTATGAACTGGTTTGATGCTCATTGAGCTCAATCCAAATCAAACCAGCTAATAGGCTAACTGAAATACACACCATGCCAATCTCTTGATATGGTGAAGGGTATGTGATGATGTGGGGCTATTTCAATGCCAAAGGCCAAGGGAACTTTATCAGGATGCATACTGTAGTATGCATGGATCTGCCTGCCTCTATGGGAATTTAACATAGCGCTGTGAATACTTATTACCCTGTATTTTAAGGAAAAACATTTATTTATTTTAGGGCTGTCAAAATAACTGATTAATTTCGATTCATTAATTTGAGAAAAAATAACTGATTAAAAAAATTAGTGCAGATTAATCGATTCCGTATGACCTTTGACCCCGAGCCGTTCTAGTCAGTAAAAATTAGACTGTAAAATGAAGGAGAGAGAAGAAAACGTGCTTCCTGGATCATTGATTGGAACATTTACTTTTAAAAAATGGCCTGATGGTGTTAATAAAAAATAAAGTGTTGAAAATAAAGTCCTCTGCAATGTCTGCAGCAAGGAATTTGCATATAACCGGAGTTCATCAACTCTATAGTCGCACATCAATGCAAAGAAATAAGTGTTGACATTGAGGGGAGTGTTAATTAATTTTCATTGTGTCCCCTAGGTTATATCTGTGGCCTGAAAGGCCTTGTATGTGAAAAAAAAACTTCTTCCCGAAGCACATTTGAATTTATTTCCTAAGCATATTAGGTCATATCATAGATTATTATGGCAATTATTTGAACAGTGAAAATAATAATAAAAGAGTTTTTGAACTTTAATGTCACTAATGCTGATTATTCCATGATTCATTTGAATTTAAATATTTAAAATACCTTCACAGCAAAAATTATATATGCGATTAATTTAGATTAATTAATCACAGAGTATGTAATTCATTAGATTAATTTTTTTAATCGATTGACAGCCCTAATTTATTTATGATACATTATTCATTCACAATTGGTGTCCTTAAAGGTTGGATATTTCCTCATTGTTTTACTTAAGGCATTAAGTAAAAAAAAAAATTGAAAAATGTCCAAAAGATGATTTTATATTCCTCTTTTTAGTCAACTTTAGCATGGGTTCAAATACTTATGAGCCTAACTGTATATTTGATCAGTATGTTTGTATGTATGTGTGCATGTATGTGTGATGACGAAAACTTTTTATTCAGGTATCATGTGTCTGCTTGTGTTTAAGGTGTGTGTGTGTGTGTGTCCATGCTTGCGCACATGCACGTGTGTGTGTGTGTGTTTCAGAATCGTTTCAGAATTGCAGCAATCAAATATTTCTTATAAACGAAGGTTTTAAATGCAGTTGTTTACTCAGTTCCAAAGAAAATACACGTCCATATCTGTTTCACCCTGTCGCCACCAGCCATTGGTTGTGCTGAATGCACTACTCTGTCTGTCAACATAAAGCCCGCCCCATGCTGGATAAGCAATTGTGATTGGTGTCTGGGTTTTCGGACTGTTGGCAATGGCCAATGGGTGTCAAAGCCCTCTTTCCCAGACTGACCTGCAGAGCGAATTCCAATTCACTAACAAGTTAATCTGGGTTCTCCCAGGCTAGTTAGTTTAGAATGAAGTCACTTCCAACAAGTTCATCTGGGTTCTCCCAGGCTAGTTAGTTTAGAATGAAGTCACTTCCAACAAGTTCATCTGGGTTCTCCCAGGCTAGTTAGTTTAGAATGAAGTCACTTTTACTTTTATCTTCATTCCTTGACAATGCATCCTTGACAATGGATTTGGCTTTGTTTGCGCAGCGTTTGTGATATGTGTTGTGGTTGGAGAGTAGTTGGGAGCCAATAGTCCTTTGGGCAGATTTCACTACTCTTTGTAGTGCCTTGCGATCAACAGCGTCTCAGTTGCCAGTTACCATACAGAGATGCAGTTTGTGAGTAGGCTATGCTCTCAATGGTACAATGGTAGAAGTCTGTTAGAATAGCGTATAGGCTGCTGTTTAGCGTGAAAGTCTGTTAGAATAGCGTATAGGCTGCTGTTTAGCGTGAAAGTCTGTTAGAATAGCGTATAGGCTGTTGTTTAGCGTGAAAGTCTGTTAGAATAGCGTATAGGCTGCTGTTTAGCGTGAAAGTCTGTTAGAATAGCGTATAGGCTGCTGTTTAGCGTGAAAGTCTGTTAGAATAGCGTATAGGCTGCTGTTTAGCGTGAAAGTCTGTTAGAATAGCGTATAGGCTGCTGTTTAGCGTGAAAGTCTGTTAGAATAGCGTATAGGCTGCTGTTTAGCGTGAAAGTCTGTTAGAATAGCGTATAGGCTGCTGTTTAGCGTGAAAGTCTGTTAGAATAGCGTATAGGCTGCTGTTTAGCGTGAAAGTCTGTTAGAATAGCGTATAGGCTGCTGTTTAGCGTGAAAGGCTTTTTTTCCTTATCAAAAGTGAGGGGGGCGACTGCCGTCTCTTCAAAACTGCGTGTGTTGTATCCCCCCGTGCTGCCGGCGCTCCTGACGTGGACTGTCACATCTGAGCTCATTGAAAAACATTAACTCCAGCCAAGGAGTTACCAGGGAGTATGTGCTAGCATACTAATGAAATACCCCAGCCAGTTGCATAACGAGCCAACCGCCCAAATCCTGCCAAAGCAGGATTTTCAAGGCAGGCAATTATCTTAAAGCACGCTATGCAGCTAAGATAACCAGCAACAGCTACTAACTGCACAGCACTGTTGAGAACAGACGTTAGAGGCTGTAGGCTACCCTAAACATTCACTGCAAATGCTTATGTAATAAAATCTAACCAAGTGTTATTAATCTTATATCAAGCTCAAAAAATCAAAAAAAAAACTTTTTTTAAGATGAATCATGAAAACAAGCAAATTTGGCTTCTAGTGTGTTAAGTAAAGTTGTCTTAAAAACAAGCAAATTTGTCTTGATAAGATAAGTCAGACTCTTAAATTTAGTCAAAATGATCTTTTGAGAGAGTGTTACCAAAGTCTCTTCAAAACTTGTTGACATCACTGGGTGTGGGCCCTTAAAGGATTTCCTTGAGCAGGTTGGCAGGGAACCGCTGATGAGAGAGTGCAGTCTTTCTGTAACTTAGTTCTTGGGGGGGGGAAGCCTTTGGTGAGAGAGTGCAGTCTCTGTAACTTAGTTCTCGGGGGAAAGCCTCTGTTCAGACCACAGTTTAAGACTCAGATAATCTTTTCAGTTTAATGTACCTTTTCGGCTGGCAAAGAACATTTTTCTATATACATTTTAATCATATACATTTTTTGATTTTTTCCTCTCCAAAGCTCAGTGACAAGTTGGGTAAGCAGTTTTCAGTATAACACCTATATCATGTAATTCTTCTAAAATGTGAGACCACAGTAAACAGTACTCTGCTGGGTTAACTTTTAAGCAACCTGACTTCTTAAAGAAGTTATAGAACCAAAATATTTGTGTTAGTCATTTAGTATTTTCTGAGTTCATGTGACATTGATTTACTTTAGATGCATCTAAGGGTATGGTCTAAGGGTCTACATTAGATGCATCTAAGGGTCTAAGGGTATACATTAGATGGGTCTAAGGGTCTACATTAGATGCATCTAAGGGTATACATTAGATGCATCTAAGGGCCTAAAGGTCTACATTAGATGCATCTAAGGGTCTAAGGGTATACATTAGATGCATCTAAGGGTCTACTCTAAGGGTATACATTAGATGCATCTAAGGGTCTAAGGCAGGGGTATTCAATTCATCTTCAGCGAGGTCCAGTTACGGAAAATTTCCTCAAGCAAAGGTCCGGAGCATCATCAATATTTAATGCGCGTGTTTATGCATGTATGTACCGTATTTTCCGGACTATAAGTCACACCAGAGGATAAGTTGCACCAGTCAAAAAATGTGTCATGAAGAGGAAAAAAAACATATAAATATATATATGTTGCATCTGAGTCGCAGGACCAGCCAAACTATGAAAAAAAATGCGACTTACGGTGGGTTTCCACACAGCGAAACACCTCACGATTTTCGGCCAGCGAAATTTCGCCTCGGGGGCGTGACGGCCAAACCGCTAACCTTTTGACTGCAGTGTCTAGCCAGTGGTGGCAAGCGAGCTAATTAGGCTACTCAGCTAGTTCAAAAGATTAATGACTTTATGCCTCGACTAAGTTGATGTTGCCTATAAACAACAATTCATGTTCATAGAAACAACAAGGTCAATAACACATAATATATTTCATACCTGTGTTGCAGCATGTAGCCTAGCTGTCTAGCTAGGTTTACAATGCAATCCAATGTCCGAAAATACTAGCATTTCGCCTGTCAGCTAGCTAAAAAGGTCGAGTGTTTAAACTAACATATATAGTGGTCTATTTAGTGGTGTATGTGCTCTGACTAAGTTTGTGTGGCATATAAACCACAATTCGTGTTGATACAAGTGCCAATGTTCGTGTAGAAACTTCACATAAAAATTTTCGTGTTACAGCTCAGGTAGTCTCAACCATCTTGGTCAGACTTTTTTGTAACTCCCGCCTCCAAACACAAAGACGCGGACCTGATTGGTTCTCGAATGGTCCTCATTTAAATAAAGTTAAACTTTCGCCAACTTTGTTTCGCCTGCCTCGGCGATTCGCTCTCATTTCGCCCAACAAGGGCGAATTTCGTCTCCATTCAACCTCAATGAGAGCGACACGAAATTTCGGTGTGTGGAAACACACCGTTATAGTCCGGAAAATATATATATTAGGATGGATGGATGGAGCCTAGTTGTAGGCCTAGGCCTAATGTTTAATGTGAAATAAAACTAGATGTACTGCATAGCGGTACAAAATATGACCGCCGCTCAGTCCTGCACATCCATTCCGCGAAAATAAATCATATTAATGAATTTGTCTCCATCTTCTTCTCCATCCCCCACTCTTGAAACTTTTGTGTATGCTTGTTTGGAATGTGTGTTTGCACACATTCCGCACACAAAGTAGCCTACTGGCGCTGCAAAGGTGAATAGATTTGTTTCTGGGCCAAAAAATCTGTAACATTGTTATAAAACCTTTAAAATCTCTAAACCAGGGATTCCCAAACTGTGGTACGCGAGCTGCCACTAGGGGGTACGCGAGATGAAAAGGGCAATGGCGGAAAGGAGTTAAAAATGATTAATTCATTAATAATCTAATTAATTCATAAATAATACATAATTTCGAATCGGGTTATAATGATATGGAAACGTGAAATTAAAGGAAATCATTTGTAAACTCTATAATAGGGTATGTTTTCATTAAAAAATAAGCTACACACAATAGGCTACACGTGATTTCCTGCGGGCAGCCAGAATATCTGGCGTGTTAGTTTCGTTGAAGTATAGGCTAGGTAGAAGGCTGCGTAAACATGGAAAACTGGCTAAAAACAGGGACACTGTCCAAAAGGCCTAATTAAAGCGATCGAAGAGGAGAAGCGAGAGAAATAGAGCAGGACACAGGTAACGATGGAATGGGATGGGGGGCAGACTAATGAAGGTGGAGATGGAGCGCAGGGGGATAAAAGAAAGAACGAGACAGAAAAGACTGCGTGAAGAAAGCTAAAGTATGATGGATTGGGAGACAGACTGCCCAAAGCCACAGTGCGTGGTCTGCAGTGAGATGCTACCTAACCATTCTAATGTGGTTCTCCACTGTTTTTTGTAACGTGAGAGCTCATAGACCAGTTGCACATTTTGATTATGTTATCATGTAGGGCGGCTAATTAAACAACGATGCCTGGAATGCGTCAATAGAATGAGTTACTTTTTTATGTGTTGGATGGTGGGGGTACGCGAGCCGAGTCAGGATGTAGAAGGTGGTCCGCGGGGGAAAAAGTTTGGGAACCGCTGCACTAGGCTATGCTGGCGACCCAAATAAAATCTCCATTGGAACCAATGGCTTACACCTTACAGTATCAAGCTGCCACCTCTTGGCGAAAAGTTAATAGTTTTGCATATCAGTAGTAATACATTTCACGTAGCTGTGACTCACGGAAAGGGCGAATGAAGTGGACACTTATAAATGGAAACCAACCCACTGTACAGTAGCTCAAGGTCTGTGGCTAAAGCAGCCATAATGAAAGCGTTATCATTGTTTGGATACTTCACACACACGTGTTTTTTAATCGCATAGACTACAACTACCAAGCTGGAATCAAAGCACATCGACTCCCCTCTCACACCCTAAACACGCACTTCGAACAAACAAAAAGCGCCTCAGTCTCACGGAATAGCCATAGGCAAAACTGTATCTGACCGGTGTAACGTTGGTACTAAATCATCCATCGCAAAGAATGATTTTTGTAGCACGTGCAACAAATATGTGTAGGTACAGCCCTGCCCTGAATGCATCTCAACGTGCGCTCTAAAACATCTGGTTTAAATGGAGATGTAGATCATCACTGGTGCGTTAATAAATCTACATTGCGGCTAGTTGACACAAATTATTCACTTTGACGAATTTATGTAGTTTCAGTTACTTTACTTTGAGCCATGCTCTTCCTTACTTGAATCACCTTTTAAAATAGAGGATTGAAGTAGCCTATATGGGTGTTTGGGAATGAACGTTGACTCAGATGCTTTTTGAGACCTTGAGCAGAAATGTCCCAGCCCGGTGTTTAGGGTGCATCATAGACAGGTTATCTTTCAGGTAGCCTATATATTTTCCATTAAAAAACCATCACGTAGCGAACGTGTTGTGGCTAACTCACTTAGCTCCTGTTAGTAGGTTATGGTCATAAGCAAATGAGATGACAGTCGAAAGATACAATTAGTGCTGTTATCGATTTGCTTGGTAGCCTATAAACGCATTTATGGTTTTCTACAAATACATCAATAATCAAATTGGCCTCCATCACTCAACCATGCTAACGGTAACACGTTCTCTGCGGTAAACTACTGTAGCCTACAGTCTTGTCCTTGTAGGAAGCGTAGTGTCTTTCCAACCCACTTTAGATTAACTTCCAACAAAATTACGTCTCACTGCAACGATGCACCATCTAGTGGACAAACGACTACTTATCGCCAATACTGGAAATGCAGCCATGATGATGATGATGATGAATATTTATTTTGGCTTTCTTTTAATCCTACTGAATTTGTAATTATGTATCGGCCGTTCTAATACCGATAGTATGTGGGTGCCTGTGTGTGTGTGCATGTGTATATGTGTGCACCACCATCTACAGGCCAATGAGTGTACAGTCACTAAATGTACACATAACTTAATTTTTTAGACCCCCCCATGGATAAAATTCTACGAAACTTGGCATACCCCCAGAGAATGTCAGGTTAATCATACACATAAAATTTGGTGCAGTTCTGAACGTCTTTACTGAAGAGAGGGGCGATTAAAGCAGAATGATATTGCATTTTCATTTTTTACCGGGGGGGTGCAAATCACAAATGAGTGATTATGGGCTAGGTTGATGTGGGCCCTTGAGACCAACATACCATAAAAATTTCTTCATCCTCGGTGCCACGGTTCAGGTAGTTATTTAGGAAAAACTGCATTTTTTGGGTTTCGGGGGGCCCAACGCGGAGGGGGAGTGGCCCCCGGGGACCAAACGAAAATTTTTCGTAAAAGTCTAGTGGGGCTACATACCCACCAAATTTCATGTGCCCCGGTGTTTCGGTGCCCCGGGTATCGTTGACCAAAATTTCAGGAAGTAGATGACAGGGAAAAAACTTTGACAATCCCTATATGACCGCTTCAGCGGCGGTCATAATAAGTAGCCTAAAAGGCAACATTCGAAATGAGGAAAGATAGAGTAATTGGGGAGAAAAACTGAGTAGCCTTGGCTATTTTTAAGATCTTAACGTGAACTTAAAATAAAATTTGAGCTGAGACAAGGATGGATATTCCACAGCTGGTTCCTTGAACCCATTAATCAGCAAGTTTAATTTAATTGTTTAATTTTTTTTTATGTTGACCCGAAATCCTGGAAACCCAGGAACATCACGTTGTTGGGCAGTGAATGCATATAGGCTAGGCTTAACTAGATTGTGGTGGATCAATCATATTGCCTTCTTAAATCGTAAAATATTCTGTGGTCTCAGTTCACTGTTGAATGGGCCTAGCCTACCCTATGCTTGCTCAAAATATATGCTTTGTCTAGTAGAGGTGCTTCAAATTGGCGCTCTTAAAAATCGCCTGTCTCAGAATATGTAGAAGAGGTCCAGGGCAATTTCGCGCAAAACTGTCACATCCATATTTAGTTGCCGTTACGGACGTGACAGTTTTTGAGCAATCGATGATTTGAAAATAACTTACTTATCGTTAACTTAGATATCCATCTGATTTTTTCTCGTCCCGTCTCCTCCTCGCTCGTTTCAGGCTATCAGAGAGTCTCTTCCCCATAATAGGCTACTTTACTCACTGACTCGACTTTATCATAATTCACAGATTTCACTGGCTGAGTAGCAGCAAGCAAAATGATTGTTCCTGAAGCTCCTGAAGTAAATGCTGTGTTCCTAACCAACGAAACATTTAGCGCGGCTTTGAAATCTTGTGAAAATCTAAATTAGGCTATTATGGTCCGGGTCCAGATAGGATCACGTCAGGGTCTGGACTCGGACCGCGGTCCGCCATTTGGTGACCCCTGGTCTAAGGGTATACATTAGATGCATCTAAGGGTCTAATGGTCTACATTAGATGCATCTAAGGGTCTACATTAGATGCATCTAAGGGTCTAAGGGTCTACATTAGATGCATCTAAGGGTATGGTCTAGGCAGGGCAGTGTTTTTCAACCACTGTGCCGGGGCACACTAGTGTGCCGTGAGAGATCATCAGGTGTGCCGCAGAAAATTACCCAAATGTCACTCACTGGTCCAGAAAAGCAACTGTTGCATCAAAGAATTTATAACCACATGCTCTCATTGATTGTATGATTGCACTATTTGTGGTATGCAGGCATTGTACAACGGGGGCCCCATATCCAGTGATCACAGAATCATCACATATCCAGTTCTTAACAACAATTAAATTAGATATAGTCACCTACAAATGAAACTTGAGGGCGCTTGTTTTATTGAGCAGGTCTTGCATAGAAGCCATAATAAGGCCATATCTGTGTATTATTTGAAGTTTTAGGCTATGGTATGTTTATTTTTTCTTCACACAGGATGTTAGTGTGCCGTGGGACATTTTAAGTGTCAAAAGTGTGCTGTGGCACAAAAAAGGTTGAAAAACACTGGTCTAGGGTAGGACATTCTAGTGTGATATGGACTGGCAGTTTAGGGGTTGCGTACACACAAAGATAGGCGATACTAAACTAAACCATTCTCTTGGTCACCTGTCTACATACTCTCACAATGTTGTTAAAAATCTTTGTGTTTTCCTGGATTCATCTTTGAATTTTAACAAACAAGTCAGTAGTGTGGTGAAGGGTAGCTTTTTTCAGTTTACAGACAGTAGAACTATTTATTAATTAAAATCCCTTGTTTCTTATACGGATCTGGAAACACTCATACATGCCTTCATTACATCTAGGCTGGACTACTGTAATTCTCTCTGTTATGGTTTAACGCACTCCACTATTGCCAGGGTGCAACTAGTCCAAAATGCGGCTGCCAGATTACTGACTAGAAGTAGGAAGAACAAGCATATCACTCCTGTGTTGTCCCAACTGCACTGGTTACCTGTGAGATTCAGAATTGATTTCAAAATCTCACTGATTTCAATCTTATTGATCTCAAAAAGCTTTGTTTTCAAAGCTCTGAATGGTTTATCAGCACAATATATTTGTAACCTCATTAGTCCTCATTCTACCCTCAGGTCACTCAGGTCTTCCTCCCAACAACTCCTGTCTCTTCACCCTTCTGCCTAAAAACCAAATTAGTCCTCATTCTACCCTCAGGTCACTCAGGTCCTCCTCCCAACAACTCCTGTCTCTTCACCCTTCTGCCTAAAAACCAAAGGGTACCGAGCTTTCTCTGTTGCCACTCCCCGCCTCTGGAATAGTCTTCCAGCACCTCTTTCTCTCTTTCTTTCTCCACCAGCACCTCTTTCTCTCTTTCTTTCTCCACCAGCACCTCTTTCTCTCTTTCTTTCTCCACTAGCACTGGCAGTGATACCTACTGTCGTTGTTATGCCATGACAGCCTCTGGGCGCATGCCACATTTTGTGAAATTCCGACATGCGATTTGTGCATGTGTACAAATTCATCAATTGAATTCACCCCTCATCACCCCCCTTTGGATTTTGTCTTTTCACTTGTCTGCCTGTGCAGCTGGTGACGTTGAACCACAGAACAGCTCTCTCTCTTTCTCTCTCTCTCTCTCTCTCTCTCTCTCTCTCTCTCTTTCTCTCTCTCACACACACACACACACACACACAACTCCTCATACATATAAACATGTTAACTTCTAAGGGTCTACAGACAAATTGACAAGCCTGATTTATTTTTGCAGAGAGAATGTGCATGGCAGAGCGGCGGTCATATTTGGAACCGCTATGCAGTACATCCAGTTACATCTGACTCAGGGTGTGGGGAGAATGTTGCTGCTACTGTGAAGCCAGAGCCAACTAGACTGGGGTTCCCAAACTTTTCCACAGTCAACTAGACAGGCATTTGTTGATGTGGATTTATGATTAGATCAAAATTGAGCATGTTTAATGAAGTGTTGAGTGAATAAAACAAATGACAACAATGTTAATTGCTGGTTGTTAAATGATTGCAGACACACCTGAAGACCCTCGCGATATAGTTTTTAAAGACGAAGAAAAGCACTTCAGAATTCCTGCTCTACTCTACATTGAGAAATGGAAGAAATTCTTGGCGTTTGCTGAGAAGCGCACCTCTTCTGCAGACCAGGATGCCACAAACCTGGTGATGAGCACAGGCACCAGGGAGAAAGGACAAGTGAAGGTACTCAAGAACACATGAGATACTAACAAACACATGGCACTAATGTCATTAATGTAGCAAAGTATCTCTGTAATTAGTGTGTTATTCATATACATTATGTAAAGGATAATGCAGGATGAGGTGTCCATTATTAGAAATAAATGGACGACGCGGAGGCGTCGGACGGTTGCTTCCGCGAAGTCCAATTATTTCTGATAATGGACGAATCGAAGGGCATTATCCCGTTTATACCATGGTCACTTACGAAATAAATAGGCTAAATATGAAATCAATTATTAATACTGAATGAGTTTTAGAGCTAATCATTAGTTTTTTCAGCTGTTTACAGTTGATTGTTGCGAAGCCTCCCTCCAGGCTCCACCGTCGTCCTACTATCGTTGTTATAGTTACCATTCATAAGCATTGATATGGAACGGCGATTAAACTTTATTTTACCAGATCTACTTCATAGGTGTAGTATATCACTTTTCAAACAACACCTTTTCAACCTAGACCATGGTATAAGGCCTGTAATTAGTGTATTATTCATATACATTATGGCAGTATGTAGAGTTTACATTAAATACTGTACGTAACAAACCCATGGAACTAATGCATCATGTCATTAATGCAGCAAAGTACATCTGTAATTAGTGTGTAATTAGTGTGTTATTCATATACATTATGACCTTATGTGAGTTTTCATGTATATGTTATCTGTGATTCCAGTGGTCTCCCATGAAGAACTTGGAGAAAGCGATTAAATCTGGGCACCGCACCATGAGTCCCTGTCCAGTCTTTGAGACAAGCACAGGGACACTGTTCCTCTTCTTCATCTGTATTAAGGGCCAAATTAAAGGACCTGACCTTACGCCAGGCCAAACCCGCTTGTGTTACATCACCACCCAGGATGAAAAGTTAAAGAACTGGAATGAATTGAAAGATGTTACTGATGATATAGTGTTAGCTGATAAAAAAAAGCTTTCGAGCTGCAAAACCTTTGCAGTGGGCCCAGGCCATGGCATTGACCAGTGGTAACGCAATGCTGCTGATTCCGGCCTATGTCATTGAAAAAAACCAAATCAATGGAAAAAACGCCCACGCCTTGGTTTTCTACAGTGATGTTGGGACAAAGCCGTTGTCGTGGATGGCGGGAGAGCCGCTGACGGACCCGACAGGTGAGTGTCAGGTGGCTCAGATTCAAGGCAACACACTCTACTGTTCTGCCCGTACCTGCGATGAATATCGTATAGAGAGGATTACTGAGGACAAAAAGACAAGTTTTACTAAACCACTGCGTCCGTCTCTGAAGGAGACGCCCCACGGCTGTCAGGGCAGTGTGCTAAGCTACCGTGACCCGGCCAGCTCCAACATGTGGCTGCTCTACAGCCACCCAACCAAGGGGCCCAATGCTGAAGATAAGAAGAAAGTGAAAGGTAAAAGCTATGAGTGGACGAGGAGGGATCTGGGGATCCGCCTGAGAGAGTCCCTTCAGGGGGTATGGGGTGAGCCCTTCATCATTCACGAAGGGAAAAGCGGCTACTCTGACCTGGCCCAATGTGAGAAGGATGATTGCGTTGCCTGCCTGATGGAGTGTGGAGAGGCCGCCCCGCTACAGATCGTCTTTAAGGAGTTTCCTCTCAGTGAGATTCCAAAACCAGCTCTCAGCAAGATTCCAGACCAAGCCAGCTGTTCTTGCTGCCTTTTGTGAAATATCTTCACATACAAACAAATTATGCTATATAATTATTCATTGATAATGTTTTAATCGGATAGTCAACTCTATTCACCATTGTATGATACTGATATAATGTTCTATGATCTATCCACTGCAAAAACTGCTTATCTATTAATATTAGACTTACAGCAAAAATCTAGTGCCAATCCAAACTTTTCTTATCTGTTGTTCCACGTTGGTGTAACGCACTACCAGTTCCCTGTCCAAAACCTCCTGAAGACCAAGCTCTTCAGAGAACATCTTCTCTCGTAGCACTACTTACTAGTGTTGCACAGTGTATCGATACTAGAAAGGTATCACGATGCAAAAAACGGTACGATTTCCGACGTTTTTAGAATCAATACTTAATTAAAATAATAACGTTCTGTGTCTGTGTGGACTGCTCCCATTCTCCATGCTCCTTGGGTTAACGAATAGGCTATAGAAAACACCACTACATGATTAGTGCCAAGTTCATCTCTTCAGTTTTAGTCTAACGTGATGAAAACGCAATGTTCACGCTAGTATAACATTACCATAACTTGCAAACAATCTATTTAATATTCGGTCAGTACTACTGATAATGTTTGTTATTTAAAGGTACTTTATTGCCAAAACACAACACAATGTAAAATATAGCTGCAAGCAGCAATGCGGGGGCCAAGCAGTGCGCTATAGCAGGAATGGCGTTGCCATGACATGAGCAAGCACTCACAGCAAGTTTGATGGCAATTGGATAAAGAACGGCTGAGAAATAAGTTCATTTACTTTGTAACAGCGCCCCTAGAGGCCAAATTACACCAATGTCCTTGTGCGTTCTCACAATCAGCTCCCATGTCCGTCTACCAAGTTTGGACTTCATACACCAAAGTGTTGCTGAGATGTGAGCTCATTTTCTTTATTACAGCACCCCTAGAGGCCAAATGAGACCACTTTCCTTGCATGTCCTCACAATCAGCTAATATGTCCATGTATCAAGTTTGGACTTCATACAACGAAGCGTTGCTGAGATATAAGCCCACTTCCTGTATTACAGCGCCCCCTATAGAGGCCAAATGATGCCAATTTCCTACTGTGTCCTCACAATCAGATACCAAGTCCCTGTACCAAGTTTGGTTTTCATACATCAAAGCGTTGCTGAGATACAAGCTCACTTCCTGTATTGCAGCGCCCCCTGTAGAGGCCATATGACGCCAGTTTCCTAGTGCATCCCCACAATCAGGTACCAAGTCTCTATTTCAAGTTTGGACTTCGTACATCAAAGCGTTGCTGAGATACAAGCTCATTTCATGTATTGCAGCACCCCCTATAGAGGCCAAATGATGCCAATTTCCTAGTGCGTCCTCACAATCAGATACCAAGTCCCTGTGCCAAGTTTGGACTTCATACATTAAAGCGTAGCCGAGATGTTAGCCCACTTCCTGTTAGGCGGCATCGTCGCCATGTGTGATTGGCTGTCACGGGCAAACAAGCTTGAAAATAAAAAATCTGACAAGTATCGTTTGTGCGGCTCGGTCTGAAGATCATCTCCGCCAGTTCTGTGAAAATCAGATGAAATTTGTAACCGCTGAAACTTTTCGTAGAGTTTGGACTTAATCCAATATGACGGAGATCCAATATGGCGGAAAGTGACGGGATAGGGGTCGATGAACTCGAGATTGTTTAAGGATTCAGACGCTACCTCCATTGTGAAAATCAGACAAAAGAGTCAAGGATCACGCACTTGAACACATGTCCAGCGTTGAACTGGTGGTGGCGCTAGAGTGTTCAATGTATATGCATAAAAACTGCTGTGAGTGATTGGGACAGTGTCCTGACTAATGGTATCGAGTTTTGTTATGTTAACTCAAAGTACCACGGAGATGTTAGTCCACTTCCTGTTTGGTGGCTTCATCGCCATATTTGATTGGCTGTCACGGGCAAACAAAAATGAAATTGAAAAATCTGACAAGTATCTTATGTGCGGCTCGGGCAGAAGATCATCTCCGCCAAGTTCCGTGAAAATCGGATATGGCGGAAAGTGACGTAATAGGGGTCATTGAACTTAGGTCGGTCCAGGGATTCCAACGGTGCCTGATATGTGAATATCGGACGCACCGTTCAATGGTCACATGCGTGAATGCAATCCAGGTTCGACCCATTGGTGGCGCTAGAGTGTTGGGCATAGAGTTCTGGAAATTAGTGAGAGTGATCATGGGACAGTGCTGAATCAGTGTGCCAATTTTCATAACTTTAGACCCAGCAGTTCAATTTTCGGCCAGATTTTGACCTGTTGGTGGCGCTAGATGGCTGGGTTTAGAGGTCCGTAAATGAGTGTGAGTGGTCAGTGGAGTGTCCCGAAACTTTCTGCCAAAAATCTGCACTTTTTAGCCAGGCGTTCTATGGGCTGTCATAGACTCCAATGGCAGATATATAATAATAATAATAGGAAAAGCTAGTAACTCAATGGGTGCCTTCGCTGCTTGGCCCCCAATTAACTACAACAAACAATAAAGGACTTAATCACACACAAATTACTATTTTACTGACTATAAAAAAAAATAATTATGTACACTCTAAAAAATACTGGGTTATTTTCTCAACCCAAACGCTGGGTTGAGGCTGTCAGGGCATTTTGTGGGGTTGTTTTTACTCATGTTGGGTTATTTTCTGTAACCCAGCTTGTTGGGTTGATAGTTTAGGACAGCGCCCCTCCTCTCTCCCACCTGACGTGGAGTACACTACCCAGCACCTGGGTGACTTTAACACAGCTGCATAGTTATTTGAGAATTCGAAAAAACATCATTATTCTTCCAACCGTCCAGTCCACCAGCTGTCAGCATGCAATGGAAATCAGGCGATTTCGTAAAGTATGTATCTTTAACTTTTTTTTAAATGTTTTATCCAGACGGATTTTAAAAGTCCACCCAGAGATGTAGAAGCAACCCTCATGATATGAATGGATATTCTGCCTGCCAATTTCGTTCAGCCTCAAACAGGCTAACAATTGTGTCATTCATGATAACTAACGTTAGCTAACATTAACTTACAGTTACTGTTCATGTTAAATATACACAAAGACAGACTCATAAAAATATAGTTCATTGTTCACTGGGTATGAACTGCTGACAGAAACAAAACAAACTTTTACAACGAACTAAAATGAGCATCCCAGATAGCAAGCATACGTTGGCACAACGTTGGCACAACGGCATATCATCCGTTGGCATGACGTTGTTTACTGACGTTGTGCCAACTTCATTTTGTCCGGTGGGGTAACGTTGTTTTGACGTTGGCACGGAGAAAATCGTCGTGCGTCACAATAGGCCTACAAAAATCCGTTTATTGCAAAACGTTGGCTTATAACCAATTGCCAACATTTTGTTTTTATTTTCCATTGCTAGTCCATACCGTGAAAATGAATGAACATTATACTTTTATTATCATGAGCAATGACTTGTTCTCCAGTAGCCTACAAGCCTATATGGAAATGATTGCTTCCGCAATTGCGCATCATGCCTAACAGCTGTTCTAAAACCAGTGGCCTCTCGGGGCTTGTTGCTTAATTCAAGACAGGCAGGCAATATGTTATACATGTTAATATTATTTATAATATTTATTGACAATAACAAAAATAACAAAGAAATAAATTAATAAAAAATGTTTAAGAAAAACACCAACAAGGAATTGGGGGGTGGGCTGCTCCGGTTCCTCCAGATCATGGAACTATTCTGGAAAAACAAAAGAGTTTGCTCATCGATCCATTTATCAAAACAATGCAAAGTATGTGGGGTTTGCCATATGTGCTACTTACTCGGAGTCAGAATCGCTGGAATCCGAATCACTGAATTCCAATTGACGCAGACGCTGGCGCTGAGTAGCTGTGGAGAAAAGGAGACAACCATCAGTGACAGATTGCCCATTTAGGAGGTTATCACTGAAACTAGGCCTAGGAGGTAAGAATGTTTTTTTTTAATTATTTTTTAAAAAATGTTTACTGTCCCCATCTATTATATGAAAATGCGCTTAACGTTGTAACGATCTGAATTGCGTTGTATTGAGGCATGCTAGGCTATATTTTTAGTTGAAAATGCATCTCCATTTGCAAATAGCATTTTCATATTGCAATCAATCGTGAAATGCACAGCATGCACAGGCCTACTAAAGCCACGCGACAAAATGTTACCTGAGAATGAATGCACGTGATGTTTGCATGAACCACGCGACATTAGGTCAGTTTGGCCTAGGATTAGCCATAGCTAGGGCACTGGACACTTGGTGACTGTTTGACATGTGATAAGGTAAGATTTTTAATTATTGTCTTAAAATAAGGTTAGAAGACTAAGCTAAACTTGGTTACTTTTGTGTGAAGAAATGAAGAGTTTGGTTCCAAAACGCTATCTCCTTTTTTTAAAACATTCAGGTTATTTAATGTGTATTGTGTTGTTTTGATTGAGTAAAGATATATAAAATAACAACACCCAGTTACAGTTCAACTGAAATTATTTGGAAAACAAAATGTAAAAAAAAATATTTATGAAAATTCATTAAAATGGTGGCGTTTTGAAACTCTTCAAATGTAGCACATAGCTCGACATATTTTGTAGCCTATGCTACTTTGGAATAATTAAAATACATAGATATTTATGTTTTTGGTATAATACAGAAATATAAGCAACTGTTGTTGAAAGTCCCGAGTACCGCCATGTATAGGCTAATAGAAAATCGGAGAGATTTCTATTTTGGGTAGGACTTTTTGCCTCAGTATTTTCTGTCAGTCTAAAGCACAACTGATATTGCCATCTATGTACTGTAGGTAGCCTGCTTTGTTTAAAGATCGTTGTCTTTCAAAGAAATGTAGCTGGGCTTTGGATGATATAAAATCACGGTGTCTCTGCAACAAATGCGCATTAAGATTAAACGAGGTTGCATTTTTTGGTAATTGGTGGAGTAGCCTAGGCTAGGAACACGAAAATCAGTGGGGCTGTTAAAGCGTAACTGGCCAGAATGCATCCTAGGGTGTTTTTGTGAATGTACCCTAGTCAAACTTTAGTTTAAAAGCATAATTATAGCCTACGTCCGAAGCGCCACTTTTAGCTTGTCGTCGTTTTCGGGTCAAATGGCTTTTTTAATGGAAATCGTAGGGGCACTACTATTTTGATACATGATGGCATCAAAATAGCTATTTTTAAAACACCAAGAAGGCTCGACACAACATGAAACTTTGATCGAAGTCATCTGTGTCTCTACACATGAACTTGAGCATTGTTTGTGTACACAGAGTTTACTAAAAGAAAGGTTTTTAAAAACTTAGTTTTTCTGCTCGCCGCCATCATGCCAGCCAAGGAGTGAGTTGTCCAAAACCTTTCTTTTTAGTAAACTGTGTACACGAACAATGTTCTCAATGCTCGAGTTCATGTGTAGAGACACTGATGATTCTAAATAGCTATTTTGACGCCATCATATATCGAAATAGTAGTGCCCATGAATAATACTTATCATAAATGCTCAAACATTGCTTCCTAGATAATGTGAATTCCAAGCTACAAAACTGAAGTAATTCTAAGGACTGACAATTATATGAATGTGATAAAGACAGGATTTGAACAGAAATATTTTACAGGCTTTTGGTTTTGGGACCCATTCTTGATTAAGACAATGTTTTAACAAAATATGAGATGGTGCAGCAAGAACCTTAGATGATTTAACCTGGAATGACCCATTGCATATACTTAAATGTCTGCCACTATGTCTTTGGATTTCCCTCTTCTTATTCAGGTCTGTAACATACCGATTACAGGGCTCTGCGGTTCTTCAGCTCTCCTCTTCCTTCCTCCACTGCGGTCACTGCTATACTTAAGCCAGTTCTTAATGTGGCTGTCGCACTCGCTGGCAGTGATATTTTGCGCTGCCGCAGCACCTGAACAGGTAACAGTTCTTGATCATTGAAAATACAATGCACTATTTCCAGGAGAATCAAAAAGTGTCTATTAAGCACACTGTATTTAATTTTTCTTTTACAATGACAGCAATGCAGTGGCATTCAGACACCTCTTATAGCTGCAGTGATTTTTAAAGCTGCAACAGCCTTCTTTTGGCCTCCTCGGCCAAGCCAATTGTATTGGGTTGCCAGTGTGTCTGTGATGAGGTGACGCATTATTCTCCTGACCGCGTCCCCAGCATTCATCCCACCAAGTGCTGTAAGGTGTGTTGTCTACAGATAAGAACAGAAATGTACAGATGTATATAGATTTTATACAGTTAAGAACAAAATTATTCATACCCCTGGCAAATATTAATTTAATGTTGATTTTCTCTAGACCAATATGTTTGTTCTGACTGAAAATGAAACTGCCACATGTCAAAAGGTTGCTTGACAATGTGGTAGAAACATGGAAATAGAAGCATTTTCATCTTTTTTTTTACATATGTATGAATTTTGTGTCCAAAATTATTCATACCTTTTTTTAGATAATGACTGGAAAGCCTTGTTTGGCTGTATGTTTTGGATCATTGTGTGGTTTAATGGCCCGATGCCGCCTATTGGGACGGGTTTCTCGGCAGACTGCCTGATTTTTTTTCCTCCAAAAATCTTACTGTAGCCCCTTGTTTTAGTGTTACCATTTACTTTGAGAAGGTCACCAGGTCCCATTGTCTGGAAAAAAACACCCCAAGCTAATACATTTCTATAATAGCTATTCTGCACTGTGGATATGGTGTTTTGATGGTTGACATTTGCAGCACATCCCAAAATGGACCACTTGGTCATCATGGATGCTGATCATGGATCACTCTTCTTAAAATGCACAACTCTGCTTAACCTTTTATAAGGACACACCTGAACAAAGAATATAGCTTTTGCTTGATTTTTAAATGGTTATGAACTAGGTTTCCAGACTAGATCTCCCTGAAATAAGATCTAGGTGGGCGGGGCTAGGCTAGCTGTCTAGAATCATTGTGAAGACATTGAGAGGCTTGGTATGTATTATGAGAACCATTTTGAGAGCTGTGATGACAAATAAACATGCTTCCAGTGATTATTTAAAAAGGGTATGAATAATTTTGGACATGCCATTTTTCATAAAAATGTTCAAAAAATATGAAAACTGATTCTACCACATTATCTTACAACATTTAGCCATGTAGAAGTGTCATTTTCAAACATATTGGTCAAGAGAAAATTAACATTAAATCAATATTTGCCAGGGGTATGAATACTTTTGTTCTTAACTGTATAGAATGTGTACTGTTGACAAAACATAATGCAGTTGGTTCCAAAGTATTCAACCAACGTGAAATTTTTCACCATGTTGTGGTCATCAATGTAGTCAAATACATACCATAGCTTTCTCCTGTGCTTTCTCTAATAACACATTCTCCACTCTCCTCAGATGTTCTTGTGTCTGAATTGGGAATGTGAATTCCTCTGGTAGAGAGGGCGCTGCTTGTGCTGGCTGCTTCTTAGCCAGGGCCTGGAGAAGGAGGGTGTTCTGGCGCACTTGCGCCTTTATCTCCTCCAAGGCCCTGAAAATTAGCTGGTCACGCTCTATAGGTAAGAAAGGTTTAATAGAAAAACAGAAACATTTCACATTGCTTTAGAAAGTGTTGTGACTTAAATGATTATGTTACACAAATGATATCATCAGTCATGTTGCAGACCAGCAAAATGTTTTGTACCGAATGTGTTTGTCACAGGCTGTGAGTAGGAGGTAGTGGGAGCACTCAAGACCGATGAAAACACCGGTGGTGGCTGGAGTACAGGCTGGAGTACAGGTAGCTGTTTGGAGGAGCCTGGTTTCGCAGGTGGTTTCACTGGTTGTTTCGCTGGTTGTTTTGCTGGTTGCTGGTTGGCGATGGAATGGCGTGGCTGAGGTAGAGCTTCAAACTGCTCCACCACTTTGGCAGATGGCCTGCAGTATGACAACAGGACAACACCACAGGTATTAAAACATCAGTGAATCTTAGACTTTTGTTAATTTGTGTACTGTACGGTTCTTACATTCTAGGCCTTCTGAAACTTTCATCCTCAGAAGTGAGGGAGTCTTTCTTGGTGGCCCTCACCAGTTTCTTCCTGGCCGCTTCATAAGAATCTGTATTTGAGGGAAACATTTGTTAAACAAGGAACCATATTGCAGCATGTATAGAAATGAAATGAAGTTGCATTATGATGAATCATGTTATCTCTCTCTCTCTCTCTCTCTCTCTCTCTCTCTCTCTTTCTTTCTCTCTGTGTTTGTTTACAGGAGGGTCTCACCATATTTCTTCAGTACCCTGACAAAGAACTCCCCCCATGTCTCATCAGGATCCTCCTGATTCTGGACAGCCACCTTACCCCGTTGCATACTTTTGTATGGTGGCCAGAACGACACTTTTTGGTCGACACTCAGCCAGCTTGTGGGCACCACTTCAACCTCATTCTTTTCCGTAAATAGTACAATTGCGAACATGATCTGTAAACTGAAATGATGAACAGATGAACTTAGCTTTAACTAACTAACTTATTTATTTATTTATTTATTTATTTATTACTAACTAACTAACTTATTTATTCATTTATTTATTTATTACTAACTAAATTATTTATTTATTTATTTATTTATTTATTTATTTATTACTAACTAACTCATTTATTTATTTATTTATTTATTTATTATGTATGGTTCAGTCGGTATATTGCAAAGCCATGTTTGACAGGCATTGCAACCATTTTGGCATCAATGGTTTTCTCTGACAAAGCCACCACCTCTACAGACAGTCCTTGAACAAAAGCAATATTCAAATTGAGGGAGTCAACTGGGGATGTGAAAAACGACTGTCTGTTTAAAAATTTCCGTCCCAAAAACTGTGTGCAGCCATCAGCATTGAACATTTTTTCAATTCTGAATATGCTGTGCCCACTCAAAACTATGTTGTTAGGCGCATGGACTGATAAAAAGAATTTGGGACAGGTGTAGTGAGAGAGTAGACTGTGCAACACTGGACTGACATTGACTGACTGACTGACACTGCTGTTTAGTTTTTGTTCAGCGATGCGTTTTACAATTTGCTGCAAAGGTTGGTTTGGCTTTCTGATCTTTCTTTTCAGTTGATGCAGAAAGTTTTCGAAAGGAAAGGCAGAAATTCTCTGCAAGGGGCCAAATTTTCTGACATCGTCTGCCAGGTGGATTAAGCTATGGACATTGTACACAATGAAATCGCCATAAATCACAGAGAAGTTTTGGACAAAGACTCTGATCACCTTCTCGGCGTAATCACAGTATGTTTTTGACAGCTGTGGGCTGCATAGAATGGTTATGGCCACATGCAGAAGGAGGAAGTGATCGTACATAACATCAGGCAGTTCGTTTTTGAGAGCAATGGGACCCGTATACAAAAGAAATGTCCGAAATTCAGTTGCTTTCCAACGGTCCACCTCTGTTAGGGATCTCCCTCTTCTATTGAACTCTTTTGGCAAGCTTTTTCCAAGTTCCACTATTTTTTGTGATATTGATGTTATTGTTCGGTTGCCAATTCTTGTGGGTAGTGGGCCTCGCATCCACAACCAAATGAGCTTTCTCACTACTCCCAAACACACTAAGTGCATGTAATCGAGCACAAATTGGGAGACCATGCCAATGTTGATGTCAGTGAGGGGACTTTCACCATCCTTGTGGTGATCACTTTGTAATTTGGCCTTAAAGCTCTCGTCTGTACGTGGTGCCGCCATTGTCTCAGGGAAGTTTAATCTGTTATTGCACCAAACACCCTCCTGAACACACCTCTCGCAGCCGTAATACGAATTATGATATTTTATGTTTTTGAGGAATGCTCTTGCTGGTGCATCGCATACAAAGGCCGAAATGATTATTTTGTGATTTTGTTGGTACATAACACCACTTGAGGAGATGACTGACATCTCCTCCACAAAATCGGAGAGATACTCTGCCAAATTTGATGGTTTTTTAAACCCAGAGTATAATGCCACAACGAAGGGAATTTGGTCTGGGTCTTCTTCAATTAATGCCAATATTGGCCAGAATTGGTTATTGCTACTTTTAAAAAGTGGCATGCCATCAATATTGATTTGCAGGTGGAGTGTTTGAGCGATTGTTAGGGTGGGACTGTCCTGCATCCTCACCAATACACCTTTAGCTAATCCAAAATAGTGCATGGAGCCCCCTGCTTTTTCTTCCACCTCTATGCTTTTAGGAGTTGACAAAAGTGTCCGACCATCTTTTGGGAGATCTGCATCGGGCAGGTGTTTGTTAAGGACAGCAAGAAGACTTGAAAGATGGCTGATTGGTGTGTTTGTTTCCACTGCCCACGCCTTTAAATCGTCACGTAATTTAATGTTGTCATATTCCTCATCAGGACTGTCAATGTCAATGTCAAAGTCCTCGTCTTGCATACAGTAATCGATATTTTGGATTTCCTCCAGACCACAGGTGGCGCTTATGTCCTCTAAACTAGAGCTAGTACTAACGTTACACCAGTCTCCTCCATCACAGCTGTCTAACGTTTCCGTCCCTGACATGTAGGAGTCGGAGCCATGGTCGGAGCAGTCGGAGTCGTGAGTAACGCTAACTTTTTCCACATTAAGTGATTGTAGCATAGAGACAATGGCCTCTGTATTTTTTTTTGTATGCCGTCTTAAAGACCTTTTTGATAGCAATTTGTTGCTCTCTGCCATTATTGTGACAGACAATAGCGTAAAGTTTACTAGATAACTGTTAGCATCAAGCAAGCTATAGCAGCTAGCGATATAGCTAACGTTAACGTAACCGTTTTCAGCTAACTTTAGCGAGCGAATCCGACTAACGCTAATTTACACAGTTATCGTTCTTGGTTTATGGTGTTGCGGTCTTGAAAGTGACCTTATAACCACTACTTTACCTGAATGTTGACCAAAACACCACAGTGTCTAATGTTAGACCAAAGTCTGTCGTTGGCGATCCCAGGTGAATTGAAAATCAGTTGATTTCAGTTAACTTTTATTCATACGCGCGCAGGTGTGTGTGTTACATCATAAGCACGAGAGCAACCTATATGTTCTATATTGTTGATGAACACAGTGGACCTTTTAACCTGTAATGTGTAGTGTAGCCTACAGTTTTTTTCTCCTACTCTCTCTGTGTGTGTGTGTGTGTGTGTGTGTGCTTTCAGACTCTGGAAAAATGTACTTATGAGGGCTTTATTTCCTTGAAGGTAACTATATTACACCCCCAGACACACACACATCAGTAGTCCTATGAGCTATGAGATGTCAGATTGTGTGTGTTGACACTGGAGGCACACTCACCTGTCTTATGTTCTTCAATGGAGGCTGAGGATGATGAAGACACTGTCTGTATGCTTGGAGTTGTGAGGGGAATTCTTGTAAACATGCACTACCAAAGTTTTAGCCTGATGAGCCAGACCTCACATCTTGATGTAGGACCATTCGCAGTGCTCAGTCCAAGGGGCGGGATAAACGGTTGTCTTTCAAATTCCCTCTGCACGCAATAGGATAGTGCTACAACCATGCATTTTCCCACCAGCGGAGCTAGTTGTTCAAACTTTTGCCAATTTAAACAAAGCTTAACTCGTGTCACGCTGTTCGCCAGCAGCAGCATCCATCTTCTTTGTTTTCAAGTAGCAGGGAATTCACGCAGAACAGTCGCAACTATGCCATCATTATGTTAAGTCCGCTTACTGATTCTATACACGATGTGATTGGCCTGACTGAAGTTGAATTTTTCCAACTCGCAAGCCAACGGAGAGTTGCTAGACTACCCTGGCAGCAAATTACATCACCTTGGCCGCTAGGGTGCGTCTAGATTTCTAGGCTACCAAAGTTTGGGATCACTTAGAAATTTCCATTCCACTCCATTATAGACAAAATACCAGCTGAGATCAATTACATTGTTTTTTTGTTTTTTTAATCAGTGCAACAGTTTTCAGGTTACACAGTATGCGCTTACATAATTGCAAAAGTGTTCTCTACTATTGTAGAAAGAAATGTCTTATCTCTAATGCAATATTTACATTGCCCATTATCAGCAACCATTCATCCAATGTTCCAAAGGCACATTCTGTTTACTAATATATAATTTCTCTGTTTCAGTAGCATCTGTTTCCTGTTACCAGCGTAACACAACACAGACTGTTTTTCTGCCGTGTATTCAGGGCACAGGCAGCTAGCGGATAGTGAGGCGATGTTTTAGCTTAGAAACTGCGTGACATGTCAACAACGTTTGTATTTACTTGTCACAGCCTGGCATACTGTGTTCATTATTCCATACATCTGATGTGTAGGCTAACTGCTGAACTATGAGGTCCGACAAGGGACCAGGGCTATAGGCTACAGTCAGGGCTACCCTGCTGAAAAAAAACAGCCTGACCAGCTTAAGGTGGTTTGCTGGTTGACCAGCTTGTTTGACCACCCTATGATGGTTGACCTGCTAGACCAGCAAAACTCATGCGACAACATAGCTTCAGCTGGTTTACCCAGCTTGCGATGGTAATTCAGCTGGTTTTGCTTGTCGTATCATCTCAAGTCATTTTAGCTGGTGTTGCCGGTCTACATTGCTGATTTATCTGGCCATGCCAGGTTATGTTGGTCATTCTAGTAAACCAGTATGACCGCCTTACACACACAGTATGCACTTACATAATTGCAAAACTGTTCTCTACTGTTGTAGAAAGAAATGGCTTATTTTTAATGCAATATCTACATTGCCCATTATCAGCAACCATTTATCCAATGTTCTAAAAGCACACTCTGTTTACTAATCTAATATCATTTCTCTGTTTCAGAAGCATCCATTTCCTGTTGTTACCAGCACCATGCCATGTATGTCGCTCTGCATTATCCACATGTACACTGACCAATCACTGACTTGTTTCTTGCTGGGCATTTTTTATAACAGTGATAAACATTAAAAACATGAAAAGCATGAATATTTCTTTCAAACAACACAACTTGTGGTGAAGTCAGAGTATGCTTCCAATCAATCATTACACAACAGTGAAAAAAGTTCAAAATATAGTTTTCAATATAGATCGACAGATAGATACTTTATTGATCCCCAAGGGGAAATTCAATTCAATAAGAACCTAGACAAGATAAATTCATATATTGAAATTGGTCAATTGTTATTTCCATTGAATATTTTTATTTAAGTACACCAAGTAAGTACAGAAACCACTGTAAATGTGCCTTTGGCCTATTTGATCCATGCTTGCAAATACACACACCTTCAGCTGTGTTGCTGTGTGTGTGTGTTAGAGGGTGATTGACTAAATAGCACCACTGTACATTGTAAAATGAGTGTGACAAACATGTAATGCAACTTTTTTGTTTGTTTTTAAAATCCATGCTATCTATTTCTCTGTCTAATGTATATTTTTTTGTTTCTATCTGGTCCATTCAGGTGCTCTCTGCAGCTCAGAATGAGATTGGCTGGGACTTAATGGCACGCTACTGGGAAAGTGATTACTCACTCATGAGTGAAATAGTGATCTCGTATACTGTGAAATGCCAGTATTAAATAAATGATGGGCTTGTAAACATTGGGTTTGTGTCATGGTTTTCAGCAACAAACATACTTTACATGAAACTGTAAGATGACATTCACTTAAATTGTGAGTTATTAGGGGGAAGGCTGAAATCATTTGACAAATTAACTTTGTCTAATACAAAGATTTACTTGTTTGTATTAGGTGTAATTGCAGTGGCACATTATGATACACATTTAAATAATGCTCAGTCAGACATAAGGAATTTTCTATCAGAAAAACTTTATTGGACCATGGCAGTCATATTTTATGGTGAGGTCACGGGCAACTCCAACTGAAATATCTGATGTTACATGATTAGTGCTTGGATCGATCTCATCTAGCCTATAACCAGAAAGTTGGACATCAGTTCCACCATGAATAGCCTAACTGCTTAACAGTTATACCCATTAGAGTGGAACTTCTAATGGGTGAGCTATAGTATACTTTTTGTTGGAGTTGCGATAGCTTGACCTATTTGGGAAATGCACTCTTTTTCAGTGACTTCTGTGGGTATACTTAGTTACTTATTGGTCATAGGAATAAGTTGGCTACTGCTTTTCTTGATTGCATGTGGGAAAACAAATATCCTAGTCTTACAAACAGAAGCAGGTATGTATAATCTACACACCTATGGCTGAAAAAGTTAAGGTTCATTTAGCAAATGTTATTTTGTAGTATTAAAAAAGATTGTTTTATAATTTATCACGTAATTAGCACGTTTAAGATAATCACTGCAGTTGCAAACAGCCGGTCGGTGGACTGCCGTTGGCGTGACTGTGTTTCAACGTTGTAAATCCTCTTGTTTTAAGAGGCCTTTAAGAGGTCTTACAAACTTCTAAAATTATCTCACAAATGCAATAAATAATAATAATAAATAATAAAACCCGAAATCTTGCGTTGTTGACATTCGCTGCAGTTGCAGCCAGTCGGTGGACTGCCGTTGGCGTGACTGTGTTTCAACGTTGTAGATCCTCTAAATATTTTTGTTTGACGCAGCTTGTCGCAGAACAATCCAACATTCTATATACAATTGCTTGAGGCGCTGCGGTTGTTGTAACATTGTTTCAACGTTGAAATTCCACCTCCGACACTGCCAACCAATGGCAACGTTGTGACAACGTGTGCTTGCTATCTGGGATAGAACTACCAAGCTGGTTAACATTAGCAGACCATATAGCTAGCATCAATGCTAATTAAATATGCTTCGTGGTGGTTGTAGCCTAGACTAACGTTAGTCTATGGTTGCAGCTAACGTTTGTCAGCTAATATTAGCCAACACAGTTGAAGTAATGTTAGTCTCTTCACAAGCCACACGTACGGTAATAATAATGGCAAACAACATCTTATTAATTCATTCAGGGTAGCTTCATATTATAGCCATGTAATTTAACTTTACTGGGTGTTTTTGGTTGTAGCAGAGAAGACGGGCTCTGGTTGTAGCATCAGACAGTCATTTAGCTAACGTTACTAGAACTAGAAGCTACAAGTTATTATAACAACTCCATACAGTAGGTGGTCATGTTTTCCGAGTGTGTTGCGCTAATATTTTGTCTCCTGGTAGATTTGTAATGTTTGTCAACATCATTCAATGATAATGGTTCATGAAAATCTTGATATAAAGTTCTGTAAATAACAGTGATTAATGCACTCTTTTTTTCTTCTTTGATTCACAGGGGTGATCCCCAAAACAGACGGTGGAATCGTACTTCATGGAAGTATCACAAGCTTTTTCTAGCTATCTGTTCAAAAAATAAAATAAATACATGTCGAACTGTTTTATTTCATTGCATGGCTATTGTTGCCCATTGGATGGATTTTAAAACATTATATTGTAACATTAATGATTTGCAAACATTTATTTGAATTATTATCAATTAATATGATTGGATTAAGGAGAAAAATAAGATACTTAGAATAACCCATAAATTAGGTCAGCATAACCCAGAAATGACAGTGAAAATAATATAAATCCTGGGTTGTATAAGATAGCCTACCCAACAATTATGTAGGTTTAACCTAACAGTTTTGTTACGATAACCCAATGTTTGGGTTAGACTATCAACCCAACTCATTGGGTTGACCGAACAACCCAATTTTCGGGGCTAATATAACTCAGTGCTGGGCTCGACCACTATTTACCCAGTGATTGGGTTGAAATTGGGTTGTTTTTAACCCAATGTTTTTTAGAGTGTAGGAAGTTTAGAACCCAGAATTGACCTGCACACTACAAAAGTGCACCAAATTCAACACAAATGACTCAATACACTTGAAGGTATCTACATAAGAGTGACATGACACTGTCATAAACATTACAAACAAGTCATAAACATTTATGACATAATGCTTCTGTCAAATGTCATTCGGTTTTTGCCATGACAAGTTAGGGTTAGGGTTAGTGTCATTCATTTAGTGTAATTTGGTTTTTGTCATGACAAGTTAGGGTTAGGCTTAGGCTTAGGGTTAGGGTTGTTAAATACTTTGGTGAACAGTGGAATTGGCAACGCTCCCAGGAGGCCTTGGAAAAAAGATTGAAATTTGTGTTTTTGTATACTTTGATTAAATAATTAAGTGTTTGAAATAAAAGATAACAAGGGATGGTGAAGGAGTTTAACCTAAAATATCAAAATGTATTCTGACTTAAAGTGTGTATCTTGCTTGAATACTTTTAATTTTGCACTATACAAGATATAACCTTGCTGAATATAAAATGTCTTCTTGCTATATAAGTATTCATGCTATAAAAATGAAAACATTTTGAGTATAATCATACATATAATCATGTTTAGAAAATAATAATATTTTGAATAAGAAAGGTGTGTTGTAAGTGTCGCTTAAACATAATCATGTTTTGTGCAGAATGTGTGAAGAAAATCCTTGTATAACAAACTTCTTGACAAAGACTAGAAACTGCAGAAGAAATGGTGCACCCAAAGCACACAAGAGAAGAGAGAGGAGAAGAGAGAGAGGAGAAGAGAGAGAGAGGAGATCTGGAACATACTGTGGTGGTATGTGCTAATTACATTAAGTACTCAAGCACACCAGCTGCTGAGAGACTGTCCAGACCTAGGAGGGATCCTAAGCCAACTCAGAGGTTGAGTTGCTGAAAAGAAACACTGATTGTTTAGTATGAATTCCTGAAAAAAAAAGAAAAAGGACTGTTTATGGTTACATTACCTACCTTTACTTACCAGTGTTGTCCTGAAAAAAAAAGACATGTGAGTTGTACTGAAAATGTTGAAATGTGAAACTTGACAATGTTATAGTGTTGTAGGGTGCATGGTTCTGAATGCTTAAGTGGGGGGGGGGGGGGTAGATAACGTTTACGAAAGTAAAAGAATATAATTTGTTGGTTAATTTTATTACATAGCAACTTAGATCTCTTTATAGGGGGGAAGATGTGGTGTTAAGTGCTAATAACATTAAGAACTTCAGTTCCCAGAATGCTCAGTAGAGCTAGGCATGCGCACTAAATGTTGAACAGACAACGTGTTTAGAAGTTCATGTTGGTTGTCGGCAGCAGCACTATTATAAATAAACTACGATAACTTGGAATACGTCTCGTCTGGCTTGATACCTGACACAACACACACCATAGAGAAGACGCAAACATATAGACCCTTTCAACAATAAAAACGATGCTTGAACATTCTATTTGGTTCCCAATCTACTTCCTCTGCATTAAGATAACATATGGAATGTTAAAACGGAAGCCTTGTGGGGCCAACTATGATGCTGATAATGGAACTCTCTTGAAAGGGTCTATACAAAGGAGAGAAAATGAATTTACATAGTTGAGACCTTTTTTCGGACACAGTCGAACAGAGGGAGGGGGAGGGAAGGGGGGGGGGGTAAGGGCTTGCAGTCGTACATAGTAGAACAACTTAGTATAAGTATATATACTCTTTTGATCCCGTGAGGGAAATTTGGTCTCTGCATTTATCCCAATCTGTGAATTAGTGAAACACACTCAGCACACAGTGAACACACAGTGAGGTGAAGCACATATACACACACACACTCACACAAACACTCAGCACACAGTGAGATGAAGCACATATACACACACTCACACACACACACTCAGCACACAGTGAAATGAAGCAGAAGAATACTGCAGAAGGGGATTAGCGCTGCAGAACCAGAAAGCACGATAATTACCACTCCGTTTGGAGAGGGACCATTTAGATGCAGTTCTAAAGCACGATAATTACCACTCCGTTTGGAGAGGGACCATTTAGATGCAGTTCTAAAGCACGATAATTACCACTCCGTTTGGAGAGGGACCATTTAGATGCAGTTCTAAAGCACGATAATTACCACTCCGTTTGGAGATGGAGCATTTAGATGCAGTTCTAAAGCACGATAATTACCACTCCGTTTGGAGATGGAGCATTTAGATACAGTTCTAAAGCACGATAATTACCACTCCGTTTGGAGATGGAGCATTTAGATACAGTTCTAAAGCACGATAATTACCACTCCGTTTGGAGAGGGACCATTTAGATACAGTTCTAAAGCACGATAATTACCACTCCGTTTGGAGATGGAGCATTTAGATGCAGTTCTAAAGCACGATAATTACCACTCCGTTTGGAGATGGAGAATTTAGATGCAGTTCTAAAGCACGATAATTACCACTCCTTTTGGAGATGGAGCATTTAGATGCAGTTCTAAAGCACGATAATTACCACTCCTTTTGGAGATGGACCATTTAGATACAGTTCTAAAGCACGATAATTACCACTCCTTTTGGAGATGGACCATTTAGATACAGTTCTAGAGTTCTTTAACATACCTTATGGCAAGTTGTCTACACTGGATAAACTTGAAAGCAGAGCTTACCACTGTGTGTGCATTCATGGCAAGCAGTTTTAACATTTACATGTATTATGCGTAAAAACAATGAGATATTCATAGTAAATTGAGTATAACGGGCATAGTGTGTGTGTGTGTGTGGGGGGGGGGGGTGGCTGATGACTGGTGATGGTATACCTCACAAGTGAGGTAAGGGGGAAGAAAGAGAGATGTAGAGTGGGTTAGTATTACTGAAAATCAAAATGGTTACTGTCAATAACTAAATCAATGGTACTACTGTTACAGTATACCATAGCAAGAGAGGGAGAGTTGAGAGAGAGAGAGAAGAGGGGGGGGGGTTGTACGGCATGACACATGAGGCAGTAAAGAGGTATGTTTTAAGTCTAGGCTTAAAAATAGGGAGGGTGTCTGCTAATCAAAAACCATGTGTTTTAAACTTCGCCAGTGACCATGCGTTTTAGACCGTCATGATAAGGCCCCATGTCTGTTCGGCTTCCGTACTTTAACTAGGGCACACACACACACACACACACACACACACACTTAAGTGTTATGACCACAAACCACAACCACATGCACATACTCCACAGCAGTGCCCCTATCTGACAGGAAACAGCTGCAGTAGTAGCTCCTAATGGCTTTGCCAGTACAAACAAACAGTACAATAGGTAGTTGATTAGTCAAGTCAAGTCAAGTGGCTTTATTTGTGTAGCACATTCAGTACAATAGGTAGTTGATTAGTCAAGTCTAAGTGGCTTTATTTGTGTAGCACATTCAGTACAATAGGTAGTTGATTAGTCAAGTCAAGTCAAGTGGCTTTATTTGTGTAGCACATTCAGTACAATAGGTAGTTGATTAGTCAAGTCTAAGTGGCTTTATTTGTGTAGCACATTCAGTACAATAGGTAGTTGATTAGTCAAGTCAAGTGGCTTTATTTGTGTAGCACATTCAGTACAATAGGTAGTTGATTAGTCAAGTCAAGTGGCTTTATTTGTGTAGCACATTCAGTACAATAGGTAGTTGATTAGTCAAGTCAAGTGGCTTTATTTGTGTAGCACATTCAGTACAATAGGTAGTTGATTAGTCAAGTCAAGTGGCTTTATTTGTGTAGCACATTCAAAACAACAGAAATTGAGCCAGCGTAAGGCTGAGAGATAGTTCATCGTACACACACACAGGTAAAAGAGGAGCACGGAATTATAAAATAATATAAAAAGGATTTAAAATAACAGAAATAAAATATTAAGTTTTGGTAACGAGGCATAAAAGATGAATTAAAAAAAAATAGAGATGAAGTGCAATAAATAAATACATTCATAAAAACAATAAAACAGAAATAAATAAAAAACGAGATACTGTGATATGTAGAAAAATAGATTTATTAAAACCTGGTCAGTAATATTGTACAGAAGATGAATGATCAGGTTAATTCATCAAGCTTATTTATCTATAGGCCTCATCTTGAAAGGGTACTCTTGCAGAACTCCAAAGGAGAAAATATAGAATAACAGAATGTTTTGTTGTGCAAAACAAAACAACTGAATTAAACATTCACTGTAACTCTGAGGCGCGCTGGATAAACTTTACATTCACTGTAACTCTGAGGTGCGCTGCATCCTGGCATCTCAGGGGGGAGTCTTGGGTAGCAGGAAGCTCAGTGCTGGGGGACCTTAATGAGAATGTCCTGGACTTCCTTGACCTCTGGGTTGGCGCACAGTTCTTTGCCCTTCATAGTCACCAAGCTAAAAAAAAAAACAAGAGAAGTATGAGGATGAAACAAACATCAACAAAATGAAGAAAAGATAACTGAAGTTTGACGTGCTGTTAGTGAAGTGAAACATACTTACATCACTCCCTTACTGGGGCAGCTGGGGCTGGTCACTTTATAATGTGTTATGGCTTTGAGTGGAATCCGCTTGGTGTAATAACGAAAACAGCATTTATCCGGTGTATCGACTGCTAAAATAGAATTTGAATTTGTTAGATAGTTAGACAACTAAATGTATACTTTACATGCATACAAGCACATACACAAGTGTGCAGAGTAACACACAAACAACATACACACACATGGATTATATACACACACACGTAAAGGTGTCATATGGATTATATACACACAAACAACATACACACATGGATTATACACACACACACGTAAAGGTGTCAGATGGATTATATACACACATACACGCAAACATGTCATATGGATTATATACACACAAACAACATACACACACATGGATTATATACACACACACACACGCAAACATGTCATATGGATTATATACACACATACACGCAAAGGTGTCATATGGATTATATACACACACACACAAACATGTCATATGGATACACACACATGTAAAGATGTCATATGGATCATATACACACATACACGCAAACATGTCATATGGATACACACACATGTAAAGGTGTTATATGGATTATATACACACAAACAACATACACACACATGGATTATATACACGCAAAGGTGTCATATGGATTATATACACACATACACATAAAGGTGTCATATGGATTATATACACACACACGCAAAGGTGTCATATGGATTATATACACACACACGCAAAGGTGTCATGGATTATATACACACACACATAAAGGTGTCATATGGATTAGATACACACATACACGTAAAGGTGGATGTACTCCTTGGTGTCATATGGATTATTGCTCTCTAAGTCATAAACACACCATCAGATTTCTGCAATATTACACATTCCTAAGTGTCGGCAGTTCTGTGTAGACTGATTCATCTTCTGTTTCCATGACATACTGACACGGTTATTAAAATGCGGAAAAATACTAATGCAGTCTGCCAAACTCACACTTGCTTCTTCCCTGATACGATTATTAACAATGTGGAAAAATAACTCACACTTGCTTTGTTATTAACAATGTGGAAAATAACTCACACTTGATTTGTTATTAACAATGTGGAAAATAACTCACACTTGCTTTGTCCCTGGGAGCAGAGCGCTAGCACCAGAACAGCAACAGCAGCAGCAGTGACACAGAACAGCTTCATCTTCACGTCTTCAGATGTCTTCAGGCGTCAGGTGTCCAGAGGCTCACACATTGACTGATGGCCTTTGCTGTCGTGTCGCGCTTATATTACATCTTAGGACAACCCACTTTCCACTACACAGAGAAAAAACGTCCCTTTTCCTGTCTGTGTGAGAGTGAGTTGAAGGGGTTGTGGAAGAGGAGAGGAGAGGAGGGGTTGTGGGAGAGGAGAGGAGCAAAAGCCGACTTCCTGTGGTTATCTCTTGTATTCCACTGTGTCAGGATAAATTACATGATTTAATATTTGAAGTATCTTGTAAACCCAAACAATAAAGATAAAAGAACATGGTCACGCTGAATAACGTAAAATTGTGATCTAAGTCAATATTTCAGATAGACAACCCTGTCTCGCAGGTCTATGGACAATTCTTTCAACCTTGTGGCTTGGTTTTCACTCTGACATACACCATCAACTGTGAGACCTTATATAAAGAGATGTGTGCCTCTCATAATCATGTCCAGTGAATTAATTTAGGCACAGATGGACTCCAAACAAGTTGTAGAAGCATCTCAAGGACCATTAATAGAAGTAGGATGCACCAGAGCTCAATTACAAGCATCATAAAAAAGGGTCTGAATACTTTTGTACATGGAATATTTCAGTCTTTTGAAAAATCTCAAGATACCGTATCTCCTTATATGGGCAAAGATGGTCGCTTTTTTGTAGGCGAACTTCAGAGGTCCATTGTGTGTCATAGTGACGTGAGTCATACACACACTCAACATGATATAGATTTATTGTCAAGATTCAATATTCAAGATTGTCTTTATACATCTCATTATACGGGGAGTTTTTTTTTTGTTTCTCAAAAAGTAAATAATAAATGAATAGTATGTTGTGTGTGTGTGTGTGTGTCTTGTCTTTATTGACAGGACAGGGGAGAGTTGACAGGAAATGTGTGGGACAGAGATGGGAAATGGGTTCAGAAAATGACCTCAGGATTTGAAAAACAGTGTGTAAGTGTCACCAAAAATATTGGAGGAGTCGCAAAATGATTTGCAGTCTCAAGCTCCCTTCTTTTTGTTTCATGAAGTTACACCAAAAGTAGTAACGTTTCGAGTCTCAAGCTCTTCATCAGACTTGTATCAGCACCTACGTTTGTATGTGCGCACGTTGAGTTGGTTTGGATTACAGTCTGGATAATCGAAATGAACACGTTATTTTGACAGCCCTAATCAAAACCTAACAATCCTTCGTAATAATGTCACTCTGATGACAAAATGATACGCACATATGAATATGCTTTCAGATTAGCAGCAAGACACTAGTGTACTTTATATAAAACACTTTAATGTTCACTGCTTTTATTCAGTTCATCAGGTGAGCATTCTGTGAATCTCAATGCAACACTTATAGTTTTTGTCATGTTTTTTTCCAACAAAGGGTTTCACAAAAAACAAAAATGAAAGTACTGAAAGATTACAAATGACATCAACTGACTCTGAGAGCCACTTCACGTCAGCTTCTGATCTTTTTCCATCCGCTCTGCTTTGAATTATAAAACAGCCAAGAGCTTCACGCAGTGGACCATGCAGTGACAATACCAAACATAATTGTAAATGTAATATAAGGGAACCACAAATCTATTGAATAAAAAAAAGATGCAGTGTTGACATATAGTGCCTTTATTTATTTAGTTATTTGCTGATAGATCCCTCTTAATATTCCACACAGTATCTTCAATCTACATTCAATATTTCTAGTACACTGTATGGTCTTAGGTTAAGCCCTCCTTACACTGACAGACTTTGTTAAGATTTGCAAAGATTTGGAAAAGATTTTTGAAAGACTACAGTCTCAGACCCTCTCACATCTAAAGACAAGTAATAGAGTTTTAAGTCACAGACTATGATTTTGCAATGACTAGAGATCTTGCAGGGTCACTATTTACAAGACTGCAACTAGATTCCTTTAAATTATTACCCATTGTGCAATAGATGTGAACAGGAACTGAAATGATAGCCTACTAAACTCAAAGTCATATTTTAGTGTTTCTGCAGCATTTTTCATGCGTCACATCCCTAACCGATATAGAGTTATTCTGTCACGTGGAAGAGCTGACTAATGCTGTATAAGAAACAAAATAACAAATTATCATATGAATGGGTTTCATCACGTCCCTTGCTACAGCTGTCGCCTACTTTGCCCCTTCCTGTTTGGTGTTGGAGAGAGGTCACTATTGGTTTTTATAGTTCACGTCACTAAACCGGGTCCTTGGTTACCTGTCTGACCGTTGTCCTCGCGAGAGTTTAACAGGTGTGATAATTCCGAGGATTCGTCATCCTCGCGACTGTTTAACAGATGTGATAATTCCGATTTCATCATCCTCACGAGAGTTTAACAGTTGTGATAATTCCAAATCCCCATGTTATTAAAATACCGGATCTCCTTACATGGTCAAAGATGGCAGCTTTTTTGTAAGCGAACTTCAGAGGTCCATTGTGTGTGTCATAATGACATGAGTCATACACGGACTCAACAGGATGTCTCGTCTCATCTCGTCTCGTCTTTACTGACCGGACAGGGGAGAGTTGGCAGGATGTCTCGTCTCGTCTCGTCTCGTCTTTACTGACCGGACAGGGGAGAGTTGGCAGGATGTAGATGTCTCGTCTCGTCTCGTCTTTACTGACCGGACAGGGGAGAGTTGGCAGGATGTAGATGTCTCGTCTCATCTCGTCTTTACTGACCGGACAGGGGAGAGTTGGCAGGATGTAGATGTCTCGTCTCATCTTGTCTTTATGGACCGGACAGGGGAGAGTTGGCAGGATGTAGATGTCTCGTCTCATCTTGTCTTTATTGACCAGACAGGGGAGAGATGGCAGGATGTAGATGTCTTGTCTGGTCTGGTCTCGTCTCTATTGACCGGACAGGGGAGAGTTGGCAGGATGTAGATGTCTCGTCTCGTCTCTATTGACCGGACAGGGGAGAGTTGGCAGGATGTAGATGTCTCGTCTCGTCTCTATTGACCGGACAGGGGAGAGTTGGCAGGATGTAGATGTCTCGTCTCGTCTCTATTGACCGGACAGGGGAGAGTTGGCAGGATGTAGATGTCTCGTCTCGTCTTGTCTCTATTGACCGGACAGGGGAGAGTTGGCAAGATGTAGATGTCTCGTCTCGTCTCGTCTCTATTGACCGGACAGGGGAGAGTTGGCAGGATGTAGATGTCTCGTCTCGTCTCGTCTCGTCTTTATTGAGCGGACAGGGGAGAGTTGGCAGGATGTAGATGTCTCGTCTCGTCTCGTCTCTATTGACCGGACAGGGGAGAGTTGGCAGGATGTAGATGTCTCGTCTCGTCTCGTCTCTATTGAGCGGACAGGGGAGAGTTGGCAGGATGTAGATGTCTCGTCCCGTCTCGTCTCTGTTGAGCGGACAGGGGAGAGTTGGCAGGATGTAGATGTCTCGTCTCGTCTCGTCTCGTCTCTATTGAGCGGACAGGGGAGAGTTGGCAGGATGTAGATGTCTCGTCTCATCTCGTATCTATTGACCGGACAGGGGAGAGTTGGCAGGAAATATGTAGGAGAGCGACGGAATGGGTTCAGATAGGATTTGAAAATAGCTGAGTTTTGAAAATAGCTAGACTTTGTCTAAATGGTCAGACCGTGTGTAAGTGTGTGTGTGTGTGTGTGTGTGTGAGTGTGTGTGTTTGTGTGTGTGTGAGTGTGAGAGGAGATTACTTTGTCCAAAACGTCAGACAGAGGGTGGGGACATTGGGACATGCATGTGAAGAGTGGAGGGTATTGCACCTGGGTCCTTCTGTCCATGCGTGTGTGTGTGTGTGTGTGTGTGTGTGTGTGCGCGTGTGTGTGTGTGTGTGTGTGTGTGTGTGTGTGTGTGTGTGTGTGTATTGCACCTGGGTCCTTCTGTCCATGTGTATGTGTGTGTGTGTGTGTGTGTGTGTGTATTGCACCTCAGTCCTTCTGTCCTTGCGTGTGTGTGTGTGCGTGTGTGTGTGTGTGTGTGTGTGTGTATTGCACCTGGGTCCTTCTGTCCATGTGTGCGTGTGTGTGTGTGTGTGTGTGTGTGTGTGCGTGTGTGTGTGTGTGTGTGTGTGTGTGTGCGTGTGTGTGTGTATTGCACCTCAGTCCTTCTGTCCGTGTATGTCTGTGCCCGTGTGTCTGATCACCTAAAAGAATAATTTACTTCACATTTTCAGACGAGGCCAACGGCCACTTGTGGACGAGTTCTGCTTCATAGAGAATAGCCAATAATTGTCAGAACATGGTTGTAATTAATATTTTTGTAAATGTTAAGATGTTTCATTCTGTATATCACATGATAACTTACTAATAGGCTACACTACTTTTCAAAAGTTTAGGGTCACAGAAACGTTTTTTGAAGGGAGTGCGAACTGGACCCGACACAAAAGCAGAGGGATCTTGCTTTGTCCTGAAGGGACTCATTTTCCGATAATGACCAGGGGACAATGCGTTATCTACATCATTAGTGATATGTGAGGGATAATGTATTGCTCACTGGTCATTATCCAAAACTAAGTCCTTTCAGGATAAAGCAAGACACCTCCGCTTTCTTGTCGGGGTCCAGTTTGGCCTGTCGGGACTAAATGCACATATTTGTTGATTTTACTGATTAAAAGCATTTTCGTCCTTCCTATATGAATAGCTGGAGGGAGTAGAAAGACGATGCTGGGACAGAGAATGGCACGATGAAGCCGTTCTGCACGCCTCGCGTTCACCGACATGATGAAGGATCATTCGTCCGGCCTGCAACCCCTATACACTCTCCACCTCGTCAGCACAGGAAGTATGTACTATCCATGATTAGCACTAAGAGGCATGAGCTCCTCGTCAGCACAGGAAGTATGTACTATCCATGATTAGATGTACAGATTGTGCGTAGTATGTGTTCATAGCTATAACACAGAATATGCTGTGGCTATACAAAAATCATCAGGACAAAGCTCCCGAAAACAGCTTGGCATTCAATGAGTTAAGAGGGGAAATTGTATAGCCTATAACATTAGCTAAGTCACATATTTGGTCATAAGCCATTTATCATAGGGTAGGCTTCATCACGAAACCAAGTGTAACAAAGGCGAACACTGTGCTGAACGCTATTTGTCAATGAGCAGAAACACAACGACATTTAAACTATTGATAAGATGTGCACTATGGAAACTGGTCTGTAGGCTAACATTGGACAAATAAATTGACATTGACTCGCCATATCCTGACTCAGAAGAAAAAAACATTTTCTTGCTTAACGTTGCCTTGCCGCAACAATCATAGGCCAGCTTGCAGGTAGCCTACAACGTCTTTTTCAATTCATAGAAGGGCGAGCCCACTATCTCTCCTGTGACATGGAGGTGCGCAAATAGTTTTTAATAGCACATTCAACTTCGAAAAGCTTTGCTCACCCGATGCCAGTCACTGATCGCAATTTCAAAGATCGGGAAGGTTTGTTCAATCTTGTTAAGTTTTAAATGCAGTAGCCTATCTGTCACCTTTGGAATTATATCTCGAGCCTATTAGGCTATGGCGTTATGTCCTGGGATTCGGACCTGCCAGGTTGTTATGAGGAGCAATATGAGCGAGAAATTTGATGATCATCGTTGTTTTGGGACGTTAAGCTTTAGGCTACAATAGGCGGTAATAAAGAATAAACGCTTACTGTCATCTTTGGCCAGGTGCCAGGGCCATCAGACGTGAGGCCCAGTGGGAAACGGCCCACATGTTGCTGTTTTCATGAATACAAAAGTTGGGTGACCTTCCCCTCAACAAAGAATAAAAAGCCATGACCCTCCCATATTTTCCTCCGGTGGTCCATTCCATAAATACAGAACGGTCCCTAAGAGGCATGGGCTCCTCGTCAGCACAGGAAGTATGTACTATCCATGATTAGCACTAAGAGGCATGGGCTCCTCGTCAGCACAGGAAGTATGTACTATCCATGATTAGCACTAAGAGGCATGGGCTCCTCGTCAGCACAGGAAGTATGTACTATCCATGATTAGCACTAAGAGGCATGGGCTCCTCGTCAGCACAGGAAGTATGTACTATCCATGATTAGAACTAAGAGGCATGAGCTCCTTAATCATTTTTAAATAGTTTTTGAAATTAAAGGGAAGCAAAATTAAGTTACGAGCAAAATTACGTTAATCGGAGGAGTGAAAATAAAACGCTAATCGCTCCTAGTGTTAGTGTGGAGTATGATTCATTTTCTAGCAACATAATTAACATCAAACCACTGACCAGGCTCATGGTGGTAGTGTGGAGTATGATTAGTTTATTAGCAACATAGTTAACATCAAACTGTCAAAACGGGGGTAGTGGAAAGAAAATCAAATGAAATCTAAAGCACAAAAAGCAAGGTGCAAAGACATAAATATGGTTCAAGGAGTGTTGTGTAATATATTGTTGAAGTAGGCCTATTGTTTCCCCCTAGAAATGTAGGAAGTGAGGTGGTCTGTGATGGGGTTTTTATTGATAATGTGGTCCTTGGTCTGAAAGAGTTTGAGAAACACTGTAAACCCATTGCAAGTTACACTGACCAAATTGTGCTGGCTTTTACACTGACCAAATTGTGCTGGCTGAAGGATGCACCTGAAATTGGAATTTGGAGCCTTGCCCCCTCCTTGCATAGACAGTAGAAAGAGATGTGTGTAAAGGGGCTTTCATGGCCGTGATGAAAAGCAATACACATCTGCTCAGGGCCACTAAATGTTATCAATACACATCTGCTCAGGCCCACTACATGTTATCAATACACATCTGCTCAGGGACACTAAATGTTATCAATACACATCTGCTCAGGGACACTAAATGTTATCAATACACATCTGCTCAGGGACACTAAATGTTATCAATACACATCTGCTCAGGGACACTAAATGTTATGCTTTATTTGAGTGTGTCCTGATTGTTTTTGTTTGAATGACGTTGATGTTTCTGTTTGAAGTAGCCTACAGACGAGTCTACTAAGTGATTCACAGAGCACTTAGGTACAGTATGTATGTACTGCCTGATCTCTGTATCCTGATTTTTTATTTTTCTGAGTGACTTTGATATCCTCCTTTTTGAGTGCAGATCATTCTATCAAGTAATGATTCTGAGGTGATTCAGCAGGTGTTTAAAATACATTAACTTTCTACTGCTATCTCTGTAGTTTACCTCACTGCACTACACTGCACTGCAATGTTATATTCTGGGCTTTATTATACAGGACAGTGAAGAGACACCAGAACATGAGATGAGAGAGAGAGATATGGGATTTGGGTTTATTAAATGATCTGATGATCTGTAGAGAGAGAGAGAGAGATGGGATTTGGGTTTATGAAATGATCTGATCTGTGGAGAGAGAGGGATGGATTTGTGAAATGATCTGTTGAGAGAGATGGATTTGGATTTGTGAAATGATCTGATGATCTGTGGAGAGAGAGAGAGAGAGAGAGATGGGTTTTGGGCTTGTGAAATGATCTCTGGAGAGAGAGAGATGGGATTTGGGTTTGTGAAATGATCTCTGGTCAGAATCTTGATTGGTTTGGATTTCCAGTCATTGTTTACTTTTCCACTAGACAGCCCTCCTGGGTGCCCCTGTCTGAGTTTCCTCTGTGTTTACCTCATAGATATATCTATGGTGCATCTGCCTTCCTCTGTGTTTACCTCATAGATATATCTATGGTGCATCTGCCTTCCTCTGTGTTTACCTCATAGATATATCTATGGTGCATCTACCTTCCTCTGTGTTTACCTCATAGATATATCTATGGTGTATCTGCCTTCCTCTGTCTGAGCCAGACTGAGTTTTCCAGTGTTTACCTCATAGATATACAGCGGGGAAAATAAGTATTGAGTACTTCCAGTGAGGCTATTTGCATTACATTTTCTCCAGACATTAGTATTAACTTAGGTTATCCACACATAACACTAAACGTAGTTAGAGAGTAATTATCCCTCATATCTGTGCAAATTAATATAAGCTGGGTTAGTACATATTGATGAGCTATAAATAGGTTTTTCGTTACCAAGGTGTCACACAAGAAACATTTCATTATGGGTAAAAGCAAAGAGTTCTCCCAAGACCTTTGCAACCTTATTGTTGCAAAACATATCAATAGAACTGGTTACGGATGCATTTCAAAACTTCAGAATCATCCAGTAAGCAATATTGCAACCTGGTCTCATTAGGGAAACGTTCCCCTGGGAATGTTTTGGCAAACCCAGCCAAACGTTCCACCAGACACGTTTCTGAGGTGCAAACTAGCCAAGCAACCCAGCGGGGGTGCTAAAGAGAGACGTTTAGACGTTGTTTACTACAGTTAGGTCTGGTCAAACTAAATTGTAGCTTACACAAGCTCAGCCGTATTCTTTGGTTAGCAAACCAAAGTTTTGGATTAATAGTGCCTATATCTCGCTACGTTTCACAAAATATAAGGCCACAAACCCTGAACTGCCGTCTATGGTTAGCTGCCACATCTTGGTGGGGTTTTTTTTTCGCGAGCAACCCGGGGGATTTTAGCTCAGTTGTCAACACGCTCGACTTCCGCTCCAAGGGGCAGCTGTTCGCAGGTTCGAATCCGGCTGTGTGCAGGGCCGAGTCGTGCAATTCAACCCAACGCACGAGGACCAGGCTGCGCAGACTGGGCTTGCGACGAAGACCAGACTCAGCACACAGCCGGATTCGAACCTGCGAACAGCTGCCCCTCGGAGCGGAAGTGACAGGACAATGACCCAAAGCATTCAGCAAAGGAAACTCTCAATTGGTTTCAGAGAAAAGCAATCAAGGCCCTGACTTCAATCCAATTGAACAGTTTTGGAAGTTATCTAAAGATCAGGATTTACAAGAGGGACCCCTGGAATCTTCAATATTAAAAGACTATCTGTTTAAAAGAATGGGCCAAAATCACACCTGAATACTGTGACTTTTCGTCATACAGGAAATGCCTTGAAGCTCTCATTACAAATAAAGGCTTTTCCACAAAGTATTTAATACATTTCAGTAGGCATGTTCAATACTTTTTTCCTGTGGCATTTCACTTTTTTACTCTAGTAACTCTAGTATGCAAATAGCCTCACTGAAAGTATACTTACTGAAAAAAATGTTGACGTGTTCAATACTTATTTTCCGCGCTGTATCTATGGTGTATCTGCCTTCCTCTGTCTGAGCCAGTCTGAGTTTCCCAGTGTTTACCTCATAGATATATCTATGGTGCATCTGCCTTCCTCTGTGTTTACCTCATAGATATATCTATGGTGCATCTACCTTCCTCATCATCTACCTTCTCTGACGTCACAACACTCTGACGCTCACGGCCACTAGAGGGCACACTTGTCTGTAATTGCACTGAAATAACCCCACACACACACACACGCACACACACACATACACAGACACACACACACACACACACACACACACACCTCATTTATTTGGTTTAGTTAATCCAGAACAAGTACACACATCAAGCATCCCAATAATGTCTGGACAAATAAACATAATAAATTCCAATTCCTTCGCCCCTTCTGATTGGCCATAACATTCACCTTCATAAAGACACAGGCCTGAGAAAACAGTGGAGTTCTGTGGAAGGAGAGACGGAGGGGGGGAGAGGGAGAGAGACAGGGAGAGAGAGAGGGAGAGGGGGAGGGAGGGAGAGAGAGGGAGGGAGGGAGGAAGGGAGAGAGGGAGAGAGAGAGGGGAAGGGAAGGGAGAGAAAGAGGGGAAGGGAGGAAGGGAGAGAGAGAGAGCTGGAGAGAAAGAGAGACATAAAGGAAGGGAGAGGCAGGAGACAGAGAGGGAGAGATTAAAGAAAGAGAGAGAGAGAAGAAAGAGTGAGAGAGAGAGAGAGAAAGGGAGAATGAGAGTGTTGGCAGGATGCTGATCTCTCCGTGTCGCTGGTTCCATGACAGTCAGTCGGGGAGTTCGGTCCACTGAAGGTTGCGTGGTGGTCTACCTGCCTGCCATGGACTCCTCTCACCTGGTCCACTGTAGTAACTACCGGTCACCTGGAAGAGAGGGCAGGTGTAAACACCTGGGTCATTGGTCAGGTATTAGCAGGTGTGAACACCTGGGTCATTGGTCAGGTATTAGCAGGGCCATCAGGTGTGAACACCTGGGTCATTGGTCAGGTATTAGCAGGGCCATCAGGTGTGAACACCTGGGTCATTGGTCAGGTATTAGCAGGTGTGAACACCTGGGTCATTGGTCAGGTATTAGCAGGGCCATCAGCACAGCACAAGGTGTGGTCAAATCGAGTCCCAGAGTGTCCCAAACAGCTGAACCTGTAACTGGTGTCCAGTTGGTCAAATAGAGTCCCAGAGTGTCCCAAACAGCTGAACCTGTAACTGGTGTCCAGTTGGCTGCTATCTCAGTCACCTTGTGCCATTCACCGCTACCAGTGTTCCAGGCAAACTGGGAACACTCTCTAGAAGTTCCCTACACACACCCTGCAGCCCGGGATGTAGTGGAGGCTAAACGCAAGTAACTGCAGTTTATCACTCATCAACACTCTAGTACACTCATCAACACTCTAGTACACTCAGTAGTACACTCATCAACACTCTATAACAATACCAGTGGTTCTAAATGGTTCCTAAACATTGGACAATAACCTCCACCGTCATCAAACATGTTCTGAATGCCTTTTTAAAACATCCGATACCGCCTGGCACAGTTCACTTCACTGTGATCACAGAATTCATAGTTTACCCACCTCTTATTTGACCACTACACCCCTGCTTGCTGCACCAGAACATCAAGAGGGAAGAGTGTGTGTGTGTGTGTGTGTGTGTGGCTTTGCTGTGTGGGCCTCTGTGTACCTACAGACTGTAGGTGTGTGTAGCCCTGCTGTATAGTGCATTGTCCATCACAGTGGTTAGGTGTGAGGTGTGTGTGTAGCCCTGCTGCTGTGTGTGTGTGTGTGTGTGTGTGTGTGTGTGTGTGTGTGTGGCTCTGTATATTATGTGAGGGAAACAACTGTCAGATAGATGAAACACCAATATTCAGTATAGCTTAATGATATTCAGTAGGCCTATAGCTTAATGATTGAATATTGGCCTTCTATGTTATTGTGCTCCATACCATCAGTGTTGGATTTTTTGACAATTTCATTATAATTGAAATAATTAATTAAGCCGAGTTCTGGTGCTCTATAATTCATAAATGTTCAAAAAGCAATCAATCAAAGCACAATTTTCTAATAGTAAATAGACTTTGTGAAGTTTGTTGAGCAGTGTTGTCACTAAACCTCAAGCACGAGACTAACAGGTCCAGTCTAGATTCTCCCAGTGTGAGTCTGAGTCACGTTCAAGTCAGGGAATATCTGAGTTGAATCCATGTCAAGTTAAGCACAAACGACACGGCTATCACCTTTTCAAATGCTAAATAGCAAAAGCACATGCTTCAGAACTTTCATAGCTGTAAGTAATGTGGTGTACTGTATATATTCCACATTACATTACATTGTGTATGTATGAATGTATTCAATAGCACACAGTAACTTCACAAAGCATTACGAGTCTGAATGCAGTCAATGGACATAGTTCAAGTCATCAGTGCTCAAGTCCAGCAGTTGAAATTAGAACTTGAGTAGGAACGTATAACAACGCTAGTCATGAGTATCACATCGGTCATTGAAATAAAAGGCATGTTACCTGGAACACGCTTTGTGAAGTTGCGTACTTCCGTCCATCTTAACACAGCACCGTAAGCAGTGGCGTAGTCTACGTGATATTCAGAACTACATACACTACGTAGTGTACCCACACTAGACTCCATCACTGACCGTAAGGTAAGTCAATCTAAAATCATCCATCTAATCCCACATGCAAACCTATTTTTCAAGTGGTTAGTTGCAACCGCAGATTGAAATTGACTTCACAGTGTATGAATGTCTAGCTAAGCTATGATATAATTGTTTCTGGCAAAATAAAATGGTGCCTGGACCTCGCTCGTACATGGCATTGCACTAACCACACACACACTTCCATCAGTTTTTGAACACACTGGGTACCGTAGTGCTAAATGGGTACCCAGTATGTTGAACATGGACAACAACGGGCATAAACACCTATTCTTACACTGTGTTCTTTTAAAGGACCGAACAATAAGATTGTGAGTTAGGACCACATGCTAAATGCTAACACATAAGCAAAGCTAGCGGCATAGAGCACTCAAACGCACATGCAATAGTCTGTTGTTTACTTCAAACAATATGGCACAGCATGCCACATCATAAAGCGATACCAACCAGAGTAAAATACCACAAAACTTTTGGAACCGGTTGAAATATGCAAAGAGTATAGACCAAAGTTATGCTTTATTTAGCATTTTTAGCCGTTAGCTTCAGGTTTTAACACGTCTATCCTCTGGCTTACCAATGCAGGCAGCAGGTGATCAGTCATTGACATCTGTGCTGCTATTCAATAGAAAAAGGCTACATGTTTTCACATGGAAGTTGTTACTCTGTCATTTCTAGCATAAAGGCCTACGGTGATGCAGAGGCTAGTAGGCTATGCTATGCAGGTCACGTCTATAGTGCAGTAGGCCTACGGTGATGCCACGTACAGTATGCACTTCTTCCACATCACAGAAGCCCTGTTGTGGGTATTGCCCCATGGTAGCCTATTACAGATATCCTACAGCAAAACGTCTGCAAAACCTCCCTTATTGACAATGCTAGATAGAAACTATGGGGAGACGTGGACACTCAGCATTTCAACAAACTCAATTAAATAAATGAATTAATAAATAAATAAATAAATCTTAAACATCATTTCCATGAATTATTTCTAAAATTGGTTTGCTTTTGACCATTCAGCTATCGTCATCAATAAATGCATCTGTTACTCTGTAGCTCTGCTACACATAATAAAGAGAGGGGGTAACTTTCCCTGCCCACAAGGTGGTGATAGATGCTCAGTTAAGTGAGATGATCTAGTAGAAAAACGCTGACTCATGATTGTCATTCCCTGGGTCTATAGTAGAAGTACAACAACAGCTGATCCCCCCTATGACTCCCCTGTGTGTAAATATAAATATACATATATATATATATATATATATATATATATATTGTTGACAATAATATTAACAAATATATATTTATACTATATATTTAATTACATTATATATATTTAATTGTATTATATAAGTTAATATATATATTAATGTGTTACTTTTGTATATCTGATATGGTTCCAATACGATGAGAACTAGCATGCTAAAATAATAGTAAGCAGTAACTTAATAATAGAAAATATATATATTTTTTTTATGTATTATTTATATTTCCCACATGGTTCTTTTCACCATAGTAAATAAAGGAATCATTCTATTTTCCATTTTGGATATGCTAATCCATGCACACACAAAAAACGTTGTTTCCCAGATAGACTCACCTGAAAATGCTGCGAAGAGTCTTCATCTCGCTTCTACAAGAAGTGTCCACTGGGCCCCTGGAATGGTTCCTTCAGCAGAACAGTGTCCTCACCTTCCCCCTCTTCAGACTGGTCGTAGTCCTACTAGAACAGAACGGCCAATGGAGATCTGCCTGGGATTTAGAAATCCAACGCAATGCGGGTAAAGTTTCACAAACTTTACCTTTTTTCAAATGTACACATTTTGTTAGATGTTGAACTACAAAAGTGAGTATGATTGCTCTAGAATGCTCTAGATTAATAGCTATAAAAATACCTTTCTGTATGACCCATACATAGAGCGATCTAAAACACGTCTTCTCTCTCAGGTCTCTGCTGAGTGACTGTGCTGAGGGGGTGGCGCTGATGCTGAGGACAACCACAACCAGGGTGGCACCAACTTTTAACTTTCATTTGTTTTATTTTGACCAGGAGCTTTTGTTTATCTAGTAGCATGTATTTCTAGTACACAAAATGTAATAATTTACTAAGTATGAAGTTTGTAGGCAACATGTTACTTATAGATTTGCATTTTTAAGAGATTAAAAACTATAAACAACTTATTGTAGATTAGGTCATGTACTGTTTTTTTCTAATTCTGTTTTTTTTGAGGAAAGCTTAATTCAAACAGCTTTAAAACAGTAATAGCTCTTGATTACTTGACTGTTACCAATACCATAATAACTTTGGAATGAAAATTGGAATGAAGAAATAAAAACCTTGTGGTGTGTGATGTGTCTGCTTTTTCTGTTCACAGTATATTATCTCCCTTCACTGTTATCCAGAGAGAGCCATGGGGAGCGGAGTTTGTTCCTTAAGCTGTTATGTTACGGAGCCTGATAGATGTGCTCCCTGAACTAAAGTTACTCACTATTACCATGATTGGAATGAAGAAGTGATACATTGTGTGTTGTGTGATACGCTGTGTGTGGTGGGGAAACTTTTTTAGACAGTATATTATTTCCCTTTTCTCTGTTATCCAGAGAGGGGTGAGGTGGGCTATACTGAAGGGCTAAGTTTGTCATGCTACCCATTCTCCACACCTACATGATAACTGCATTATGTGTTATAAAGACATGCAATTTAATACAATAAACATTCTCAGGTCATAACTATACCGATGATGTATTTGATCAGTTTGTTTAAGGACTAACATGATGTATTTAATCAGTATGTGTTAGGGAGTTACAATAATCAGCTGTGACATGGAGGACTTCTTCCATATCATTAAAGGGCAGAAAAGATGTATGTTTAGCAATAATTTGTAACTGATAACTTTATAATAGCTGAGTTTAGAGAACATATTTGTTCTGAAGCTCTGAGTCAAGAATAACACCCAGGTTTTTAGCATGAGACTTCACATTTGACATACTGTATGAGTGTAGACATTTCAGGGAAAAAGCAAGTGGTTTCCACTGAAAAAGACCTGTCATCAGTGTCAGTGTCAGTTACTCAGCAGAGGCCTGTGGTTGTGGTTGGTGGTTGTGTCCCTTGTCAACTCAATTTAAGTCACAAATACATTACATACATATATACAAATACATTACATACATACAGACATTTAAATACATTACATACATACTGTACATACATTCATACATACATACACTCAAATACATTACATACATACATACATACATACATACACATACGTACATACATACATACATACATACATACATACACTCAAACACATTACATACATACATACATACACTCAAACACATTACATACATACATACATACATACATACATGCACTCAAATAATGTACATACAGTACATTACATACATACATACACATAGTAATTCAAGCAAAGATGAAAATGTAGTGTGGAACTGTGTATGCCGAGGCCTCCCCCAGTCTCACATTGAAATGATGTGTGCTACTTTGTCTTAAGATAATGCTACAATCTACGCTGGAAATGTGTCTGGTCAGTATGTTCAGTTGCCACCCAGACCAGAGTGGAGGAAGAAGATACGCATGTTAGGGACTACATGATGACACATTTTGAAATGTAGTGAATAAATGTGTCTGACACAAATGTCACTTATCAGTCAATGTTAAAAGGGGGAGATGTAATGGCTATTTATATGTAAGAACAAGTTGTGGTTTTGTAATGTAGCTATAGCTGACATCTGAAGGGAGCTCAGAGAAGCTCATGTTCACTCATTGTGCTTAGTCTTCCAAATGCACTTGAAGTTGTGACCCACAACCCCAGTACCGTAACTGTCTGCAACTGTCAGAAGGCAGTTAGGGATAGTCAGCAAAACAACAGAAAAAGAACTGATGAAGGCAAACACTTTTTGAGTTTGGACAAGCTTTTTCTGCAGAGAGAATAAAGCTTTGTACCAGCATAGTCCCACAAAACAGCTAGGGCCCTAAAACAAGTATACACATATGTTTACCTTCAGAGTGCGTTGTGTGTGTGTGTGTTAGTGTACATATGTTTACCCTCAGAGTGTGTTGCGTGTGTGTGTTAGTGTTATATGTTTACCCTCAGAGTGCATTGCATGTGTGTGTGTGTGTGTTATATGTTTACCCTCAGAGTGCGTTGTGTGTGTGGGTACATTGTCCCGACCAGGCTGTAACTCCATGTATTTTAAGTAAATGCACAAATATCTGTGTTTACACAATAATTTATGGAGGTGAGACATGGAAAAACAGTTGTAGAAAGATGAAAATATATTTGGGCCCACCAGATAGGGGGTCCCAGAGTTAAATCAACATTGGGGTACCAAAGAGATCTACTAAAAGAGGGGACTACTACAACAGAGGGGACTGGTGGCCAAACCCCAAAGGGGTTTCCTCGGCTCCTTGGGGAGACCTGGGGTAGATCCCCCCGGAAGAAACCTTTGTATATTCGAACATTTTAATGCATCAATCTGGTGCACTTTGAAAAGGTGATTATTTTTATCTATGGATGGAAATATTTGTGCTGTAGCCTAAACTATTTTGCTATTTTACGTGCCACAAGCAGTCCGCTATCTGCCAATCTGATTTTGCTATCTAGATATAAGAACCATGATAGTGGGGTAGGCTACTCTGTGGCTAAGCAATTTACAAAAATGTATGTACTGACACAAAGAGTTTACATTAAAATACATGTCATGCTTTCCTCGTATTCGGTAAGGTCTGCTGTTTATTGTGATATAGAGTTTGCCATGTTTTAAGTGAAGAGTTTGTGAGATATTTATTTCACAGAGAGTAATGGGTGCACAGAATGCAAAAATGGTTAAATTTCATACAACGTTAACCATTTATCACAGCAACCTGGCGCTAATATGATTGGAAGGCTTAGATTCCGCTCGCTCAGGTGATAGGCCTATGCTGTGTGACGAGTAGGCCTACTCTGTGAGCAATTTAACTTGGACTTAAGATTTTACTGGGGCACAGCAGTTAAGTATTGGGGCATGTGCCCCAGTAAAAAGGTATTTGACCGACCGGGTTGACATTTCACCCTGAGAAATCGGGGGTGTGTGGCGTGAGAGCTTGTGAAGCCAATAAAATGAGTGAGTCTCACGGCCGATGCGTGAGAGTTTGCAGACCTGTGGTAAACATGTAGCACACAAATTGCATGTTCGTGTCTAAACCTCACTCCTGATCAGGGTCACGGCACCAATGCCTTGTGTTGATCTGCACGCTCAGCCCTGCACTCACCCCACAAACAGCAACACCTTGGATTCGGGAGTCGAGCGTGCTAACAACCGAGCTAAAAGCCCAGGCTGCTGCAACTAGCACATCTCTTAAGGCGTTGGGAAGGAAGCTAACATACACAACATAGGCCTACATGCACATATGTACCAGCTAGCTACAGTTACACAACTAATAAGCCTATAAGCAGACATTAGGGGGTGTCCTCATTTTGGCCTATTTGTCCTCACTTTATACACAACTTGTCCTCCTTTTTTAGAGTCTGGTTGGTTGTCACTAGTTCTGCTACTATATAGCATACATGTAGCCTCTACTTCTTCTTTTAAACACAAATTATGACTATCAACTGCTCATGTATTTCTGCACAGAACCACTCACATGAAGTGAAAAAATAGGCGTTAATTTTATCCTCAGCTGGGTTGCGGTTGGTTGTGCTAAAAGGCAATAACCCCTTAAATTAGGACTTCTGGCAAGTTTTGTGCAAATAAATGACAGGTTGAGACTTACAAATATAACCATCAACACATTTAAGGCATCTTGCTGTGAAAAAGAGGTCAATTACAAAGCATGATTATCACACATAGCGGGACCTGTGTTATTTGACTCAGGGTCCCCGTTTAGAATATTATAACCTATGTTATACACTGTAAAAAATAATAAGTAATGGTTACTTGAAAAAAGGGTGGAAACTCGTTGCCTTAAATAAGTTAAGTAAACAAAACTTTTCTCTTCCAAGTTATGTTTACTTGATGTCTACAAGTAATGCTTACTTAGAAGAAGTTATCCTTACTTAAGACTTTAAAGTTCTGGTTACTTACTTCCAACTAGTAAAGTTTACTTCATGCCCTCGAGTAAAGCTTACTTAAAAACAAAGTTGTATTTACTACTGTTAAATGAGTTACCCTTACTTTGAGTTGTAAAGGGTACTTTATGTTGGATAGTAAAGTTTACTTGCAGAATGTACACAAATAGTTGGCACTATTAGATTAGATAACTTTATTGTCATTTTGCAGAGTACAAGTACAAAGACAACAAAATGCAGTTTGCGTCTAACTAGAAGTGCAAAAAAGCAGAAAAATGCAATGTGATATACAAAGACAGGTGGTGCATAGACAGGATAAGAAATATGCGGTGTAAACAGTAGTATACAGTTGGTTTACAGAAGGTGGTTTAGAGTAATATAAATTAGGTATAAATATGTGCAGTGTATTAGCAGAATAAATATGGATATTCGGTATGAACCATATAGACATATATGTACAGTATACAGCTATGTGCAGTGGGGTAACATTGTAGTGCAGAAACAGTAACATTATAAGAGTAGTAAGAATATGTGTATGTGCAGGATGAATAGTATGAAGAGCAGTAGAAAATGCCATGTATAAGTGTAATTACAGTATGTACATTTGTAAATAAATAGAACACTATGGGTGGGATAGAGTAGTGCAATTGTCCGCGGGGGTGGGTGTCCCCCGTCAAGGTTTCCATGGTCATGGTGGACACCTCAACAGGCACAGGCAAGGAGGCATCGGGCGGGGGCTTAGTTGGTTGGTTGTCACCGGGATGCAGAGCTAGAGTTCAGTAGGGTGACAGCCGCAGGGAAGAAGCTTCCTCTGAACCTGCTGGTTCGGGTGCAGAGAGACCTGTAACACTTCCTAGAGGGGAGTGGGGTGAACAGTCTGTGGTTGAGGTGAGAACAGTCTTTGATGATGCTGCGCGCCTTACGCAAGCATCACTTGCCCTGGATGGCCTTGATGGAGGGGAGTGAGGAACCGGTGATGCGTTGGCCAGTTTTCACCACCCTCTGCAATTTTTTTCGGTCGTATTCTGGTGTAACCTCCATGTTTCAATCTGTAGTGTTTGAGCAACTGACCTCTGACTTCACATCCAAACAAGCACAACTTACATGTCCAGTTCATTGCTCTGCATTTTCAGTTTTCCAACTGCAAAAAGAAAAAGAGGGCAAAATTATTATCAATATGCATCTATTGGCCATGTTTAACTAAAACAGCTGATTAAGTTTATCACATTAAATGTTCATTTAAATTATTTCTCCAGAGACCTAATTAATACTGTTAAGCTAAAAATATTATGATTTGGCAACTGAATTTTCTCTATTGCTTCAGGCCTAGTACATTTATCACAATATAATTTAAAATGTCAATCATACGTTGGAATTATATGACGCCATTTTGCACCTCAATAACGGCACATTCGTTTAAATTCCACACACTGCAACCTAAGTCCTCTTGCTAAATCACAACGAAAGATTTTAGATAAAAGACCATGGCTTTCTCAGTCAGTAAGGTTATGAGTCCAATTATCAATGTTTTATCAATACAGTAGGAATATCGACGTAAACCATACACAGTTTAATCTTTACACGTTTTGAATCAACTTAGCATGCTAGCAAGCGTTAGAACTAAACTTCATTAAGAGCTCATGAAGACAACTGCTATTGGCAAATTTATACAGCCTAGTTCTAGACCCCAGGCGCCACCACTTCCTCATAACTTCGATAACAAAAAATATCAAAGGGCTTGAATACCTAGAATATTTGTTTTCTGCTCTGCATGGTCTGAGGCAATGTTAACTCGCATAGCTGCTATCAGTTAGCTGCAAACTGTTAGCAGCTAGCACATATATCGGCCACTTAGCAAGTTGAACTTAACATTACCCCAGCTGTTAATGAAACCGAATGTAGAGTTTTGCACAAATGCTGTTAGTTCAACCTATACTGTAAACATTTGACACATTAATACATACTGTAAACTTACCGGACAGAGCAAGTCACTGGTGAAGCTGCGTTACACTCCCATCCCAAAAGTCAGCCACTGCCGACCGTTGGCTGTGGAATCCAGAATGCTCCCTCTGCTGACTGTGCGCGTGTGCACTGCGTGAGTCCAGTTTACTCAGGTCTGAGTTGTGAAGCTTACTCGTGTATCTCAAGTTTTAGACCCCATTGATGCAAGTTCGGCACATTACTAATGTTACTCTAGTAAGAACACTAGGTCA
>NW_027468674.1:2421174-2456174 GCF_046254945.1 Alosa pseudoharengus
TTAACACAAATCAAGCAATTATGTGTTAACAAATAAATGTAACCCCCATGTTTCAGTGTTCAGTGCATATGTTTTGGGAGTGTTTGAAATGTTGTTCACGTCTATGATAAGTGAACATCATCCTCTACATTTATTCATTTTAGCAGACACTTTTAATCCAAAGTGACCTACATATGTCAATTATATTACAAGGGTCATTGTCCCCGGAGCAACTCAGGGTTAATGGCCTTGCTCAAGTGCACAATGGTGGAAGCCGGGAATTGAAACCAAAACTCATCAGGCTCCTTATCCACTAGACTACCACCTCCCATCATATTTTTGAGTGACATGTTCTTGGATGTTTTTTTTTGTCTTATGTGGGCCTATGTTATTTTTATTTTTTTATATTTTCTAATACATTGCATCCTCCTTAGTCACCTTCATAGCATTAACAGAGAGATATAACTACCACAATTACAGTCCCCTCCAGAATTATTGCCACCCCTGGTAAAGTTGACAAAAAACAGGTATAAAAGCAATATTTTAATCATTTATTGTAATCTCAAAATGTAAACAATGAGGGAAATCCATCCTTGAATGGGAGCAAATGTATCCTGGGAAAAAGGAAAATCTCATAAAGAAATACATATTTTTAATAAAAACCAGAAGTGCCAATAAGGGGCATCAATAGTCAATACATCATCATACATCAATAAAGAATAGGCACAGAGCATGATGCAATTGCACATCAATCAGTTTATAACCAAGGTTGCATGAGTAAGGATGTGTGTGTGTGTGTGTGTGTGTGTGTGTTTGTGAGTGAGAGAGAGAGACATCTCTCCTGTGCTGTACATTATGGTATTCACAACAGCAAATGCTTTATAAAACCAAATATTTTTGGTTTCAATATTTCTTACATGACAAATGCAGACTCAACAGAACATTAAACTAAACAACAGCTATACAATATCTCAAAATACTTCATTTGAGATTCACCATAAGAAAAGGCCCGAATGTTAATATCGTTCAATAACGTGATGGTGTGATGGCGTAATGACTACATTCATCTATAGTAGCGTGTAGCCCACATGTTCACAGTTCACGTCTTGGAAATCGAATTACTCGGAATTCAAAGGTGAGTACATTTTTATCTATGTAAGTGCACATATTTGTTTAAGTGCTTTGTTAAATGGTAAATAATGCAACAAATGAGTTATGTCTCTATCTGATGTAAGAAATGTATCGAAAGCATGCTGCTAGCTAACATGGCTACCACGTGTCTCGATAGCTAACACTGCTAACACATGGCTTGACTTTAACTAACAGAGCTACTCGGCTTCTTGAGAAAAATACTTGATAACATGACTCTTAACTTTTTATGGGTTTATCAACTTATGTACCGTAAGCATGTCTGCTAATGGAGCTACACATGGAAAACATTTTCACGCTTTTCCGGAAAGGTACTTTCCTATGAATGTCTTTCGCATGTCGTCTGTTGATAACAGTGGTCTGGAACTCTCTTAGCTGCAACTTAGCAATCTGGACATTGCCTTGTACGTCGAACGTAAGGAACTTTTCGTAAAAAGACTCTTAAGGGACAGTTCTGGAACCAAGACTATAAAGGTAAACAACTTTGGTAAGGGTCACCTTTGGAGTCTTCGTAGCTCGCTAAGAGTGAACGCTATCGGGAAACCGGCCCCAGTTTTTAAAGGGCAGCAGGAACCAGAACTAATGCGCCAACATATCTCAAAAACAAACACTTGTGATAACTGTATATACACCGTTTGATGCTGCTTTGCATGTACACACTAGGCCGTGTGTAATCCTGGCCATTAGACTATTTATGAGTTCACGTTCCAATTGTTCCAATTTGCCAAAAAAGACAAGCAAGCAAAAAGCGTGTTTGCGAGATCTCTAGCCTCTCCTCCCAGTGACAGCACTGTCCCATCTAGAAATGGGAGGAAATGTTGCCTTGTTGTCTCACAGAAACAAGTCAGGTCTTATTTAGAGATTACAATTCTGTCCTGTGTTTCCCAACCCGCTTTTTTGGAGAAATAGAATAAGGAGTAAAAGAATAGATGGACAAAAACTTGAACTTGAAGAGTTGAAATTAAGAAATATGAAGAAATGTTAAAATTTAGCTCAATTATACGCTAAAACAAAGGAAGGATCTCATTTTAAAATGTCCTTTCTTCTCAGTATTTTTAATTTTCCTTTCCTCTGGGATTACAAAAAACCCTATATGAAAACCTACTTGTGTGCAAGTAAGACAGGACTTTGAGCAGTTTGTTGATTGAACTGAAGAAGTGATAAGAGAGATGTGTGAATATACTCATAGGGCCCTTACAGGATTGCTCCCCCTACTGGCAGTGGGCTGGCCCTCACAGGATTGCTCCTACTGGCAGTGGGCTGGCCCTCACAGGATTGGTCCTACTGGCAGTGCGCCGGGACATAGTTGGAGGGTGTTATAATGTCCTATCCATGTGTCCTTAAGAGTAGTTTACTTATTTTGTACTAAATTTACAGTAAATGGTGAATCCACTGAGTTATGAAATCTTTTTTCCTTTTCTTTAGTAATGCAAAATGCACTTTACATTTACATTGATAGAATACATTTCTCCAGGAGTATAGAGCTTTAAGCTGCCCTGAAGACTGTGATTTGATGTAGTGTAATGAATGCTCTGTTTTCATTTTGACTGCTTTGTGAGATTAGATTAGATTAGATTAGACAACTTTATTGTCATTGTTCAGAGTACAAGTACAAAGACAACAAAATACTGTTTGCATCTAACCAGTCTAAACGCAAAAAAGTAGAAAAGTGCAATGTGATATATACTGTATAAAGTATAGACATGTGGTGCATAGACAGGATAGGATATATAGTGCAGTGTAGACAGTAGTATACAGTTGGTTTACAGTAATATAAATTAAATATAAATATGTGCTGTGTATTCGCAGTAACCTTATAAGAGCAGACTATAAATATGGCTATGTATGAACAACATGTACAGATATGTGCAGTGTAGTAGCAGTAACATTATACGTAAGAATAATATAGATATATGCCGTGTATTAACAGATTATATTATAAGAAACTTTTACTGAGACGATCTGAAGACAGTGCTTGATTTGGAGCAAAGGTACAACTGTTTTGAGGCATTAGGTTGATTTTGCAAGAACTTTCAGAGGTTTTCTGAATGTAGTTTGAAAATGGGGTTTTGAGGTTTGAATACACACTAAAAACACTGTTAAGGCAATTATAATTGTGCTAAACCATATTTCTCTTTTAGGTGTGGAGGAGATGGAAGAGAGAGCCCAGGTCAGGAGGAGATGGAGAAGACCTGACTGAACATGGGTGTGGCGCAGAGTTTACTGTTGGGAGATGAGGAAGTAAACACTTTTGATGTAGTGTGCAATGACTGCTCCATAGTGTTTTCATTTTGGGAGATCAGGAAATAAACACTTTTGATGTAGTGTGCAATGACTGCTGAACTTTACTTGACACCATCCGAACATTGCCATAGTAAAGGCCTGTGAATAGATCTACTCTATATATGTCCTTTCAATCTGATCCAATTCTAGGATTTACGGTTGAAAAGTTCAGAACCAATGCAGATACTATGAAATGAAAATGTATTTGACTTAAAAATTAGTGCTGTCAGTTAAACGCGTTATTAACAGCGTTAACGGAAACCTATTTTAACGGCGTCAATTTTTTTATCCGAGATTAAAGTTCATTTTGGTGTAACAAACTTTGTAGTTTTTTCACATGCTTTTGCAACAACTAGTAACGTTAGAACAACTACAACACCACACCGATCTAGCCAGACCGGAAACTAAACAATACGCACTGACGAATGGAATGGAACGTTGTATGTGTTGCATACACGCCCCCTTTTAGGGGGAAGATGACTGATATAATGGAAATCTATGCTGCATCAAAGTGGAGTTGAAATTGTTTATGGGATTAATGTGACCATATTCCTATGTTTTGCTCTCTCCAGTTTACTAACAGGAGTGTCACGAATGTATCGCACAGTCAAGATGCCTGTGGCTGACTATATTTAAGTTCAGCAAGCTTAACTTTACATGTCATAACATCAACTAAGGGACCGTTCGTTATTTATAAACGGGATCACCGGAGGGATTTTGAGTGCTTCGATCAAAAGTTGCATGACCCTCCCCTGCCTGCAAAATAATTTTCAACGACCCTCCAGCAGCATTTTCAAAAATGACATGACCCTCCCCTGTCTATTGTCGATGTCCTCCGCCCACGCTCTTACGCGGCATGATAACACACCGACATATGCTACAGTCCTAAAATCAACCTCTGCTTTCTGATCTTACACATCACACTTCACCAAGATGGTGGCCATTTCAGTAGATTTACTCCCTAACATTGTTGTGGAAACACAATAAGCATGGAAACTAAATGCACACTTCCTGCAACTGCATTAGCCTACTTGAAAAGTTACTCCTCTAGTAAGTATTCACATGAAATAAAACAATAAAGCATTGAGACCATTCAACAAAGCACACTGGGTAATAACAAATTCAACACATGAACTTGTTGCTATGGACTCGTCTCTAGGCGCTCTCAGACGAGCGTCAATTTGGGAGCTTGCTACACTCCTTCCATCTCAAATGACTTGAAAAGGCCGTTTGCACAATTTCACAAATAATCACAGGGACCGAAAAATATCTAACATGCCAACTTTTTCCGGGTTTATCATTTTAACGTTTCCCTGCTGTCTTGCCGTTTTAATATTTTCCCGTAGAATATCCCATATTACTGTAATACTCATAACATTAGTCCTGCATTCTGGCCTGTCTGTGTTGTCCTGTTGTTACCCCTTGCCCTTCCAGTGAAACAGATGTATTCAAATCATCGTTTTGCTTGCTTGAATGCGAACTCAGAGTGATGTTAACCTAGGCCTATTTAAGTTAATGACGTGGTTGTCGTGAGAGCAAGATTCATTAGCGCTTGCGGTGTTCGGCTGTAGCTATGCCTACGTGCGCACCTGCCAGGCTACTCAGCTAGACAAAAAATTCCCCCTGTATATTCACTCCAAGTTGGCCTACCATAACTTACCAACTACACTGTAGACCATAAACTGGCTATTTATATGACCAAATGTATTTGTTCAACTATGAAGCAGAATTACGCACTGCTACTTGGAACGTAGGCCTAACACATTTTTGTTGGTAGGAGAGAGAATGACAGCAATTAAGAAATTGCACTTGTTGCTGGTTACCAATAAATACTATATATTTTTTTGCAAACAACAAAAACAGAAAGAATGGAGACAGCAAAGCTAGAGATGGACAGGAACAAGGTCAATTGGTAGAAATGCTTGTCAAAACGTTAGGAGCTGGATGTGTGGATGAATGAAGCACAAGTGCTTTGTGTTAAGCATGCACACTGTTTAAAGTTAGGCTACACGGTAAACTACAAGTAAACCAAAGTTAAATTTAGCTTTTTTAGGGCTGGATAAAGTTGACCAAATGGATATAGGCTGTTAGGCGTGAATAAAGTAGGCTACTTTGTTGCTCCAACCCTTCCAACGTTAATGGGGACGAATGTTGACATTTTCCGTATTTTGCGTGAGAAACCCGGGAAATCTCCCTCATTTTCATTGTTCAATGTTGACAGCTATGGAACGAAAGAGAACGTTATATGGCGACAGAAATCAACAATCAAACAAGCCACTTTGATTTTTTGCTGTTATCATTAATACAAAAATGGGTGACCCTCCCTCCTAGACAAAAAAAAGTTAGGTGACCCTCCCCTCAACAAAGAATAAAAAGACATGACCCTCCCCTATTTTCCTCCGGTGACCCCGTTTATAAATAACGAACGGTCCCTAAACATAAGTCACACATTCATTCTATCACTTGTAATATGAACGTAGCCTATTTCCTACAACTAGGTGAGATAATTGGCTATGTTATACTGAAGTTCCACAGTTAGCTAGCTAGCAAGCTAACCGTTTTGCATGGGATATTATGGTAAGTGTACATGCTAAATGTGTATAATACATGGGGGAAACGAATTAGGTTGGTAATGTACATCGTTTCGACATGAGTAAGTTACATAAACATAATTCTTCATAACTACCGTGTTAGTAAAATGATTGAATGTCCTGTGAATTAATAACTAGATGTAAGGTCAACGTGTGATTAGCTGTCTTTCAATGAATGTTAACATGTTTTCCGCTAAAATGGGGCGTGATGCAGATCAATGTATCTTTATGATGATGCGCCGTTAGTAGGCTACGTAAAGGCATGCTGCACACACTTGGTTGGGCCAGAGCCCTTCTAAGGAGAGCCTCCCCACTCTCTATTAATCCCATACAAACCGAATTTGGCTGCAGTTCACCAGAGTTCACCTAGATGGCGATCGCGGGCGAGTCCAAAATACATGGGGTCCTATGGAGCTACATGGCTACATTTGTTGTTTTCACCTATTCAACAACTGAAACCCTCAGATTTTATTTTATTTTTCGCAAAATGGATATGGATTTTCAATCAAAAGTGAAATAATCCGGGAGTCGTGTCCTTTCGTTTTCTTACAGGTTGGGTCGTTGTTGCCCATAACACGCTAGCATTGATGCTATGCTATGCTATGATCATGCTAATGAATGACGTCATTGGCACGTTTGAAAGGCTTTTTAGAACAATTAAGTGACTTTAAAAAATATAATACAGTATAGTCTATAGTATAAATATAAATACTCAACCAAGTATATTGTCTTTGCCTCCCCTTTCGAATACAATATTCAAATTACTTGAAAAAAAATTATATCCTGAGAAAAGTGGATTTTGAGGGGTACAGCTCCATAGACCTCCATTCATTCTGGACTCGCCCGTGAGCGCCCCTAGATGCAGTACCACACCGGAAGAGTTCCGAGAGTGAAGGTTCTCTCCTTATTAGACATTCTCTGGTTGGGCTAACGAGCCGGCCAAAGAGTAGTAGCCTAGGCTGACGCATTAGTTGTGTGCCGCCAAATATTTTTTCACCGTCACTTGTTCTGTTATCAACATTCCTCTTTGGCTGCTACTATTTGCGATGCACTCTGCTTTCGACATTCATTTACATTAGATTCCATTCTTTTCAATACAACTCCGCACACCAGCATCCCAGCTAACAATTTATGGTTTCCAAAACGTTCTGGGAACCATAGTTTTTGGTTTCGGAAACGTTAGTTTTTGGTTCCCAAACGTTACCCTAAGGTTAGTTTTTGAGCAAGTTTTGGTTCCCATGGAAAGTTTGCTGAACGTTCCGGAAACGTTATTTCTTGGTTATATAAAACGTTCCCTGAACGTTCCCCTAACGTTATCTAAAGGTTGCAAACTTTAGAGAACCTTCCCCTAACGTTCCCCAACCGTTGCAAACTTTAGAAACCTTCCCCTAACGTTCCCTAACTGTTCCCATAACGTTCCCTAACATTTAGGGAACGTTCCCTTCCCTTACTATTGCAACCTTTAGGGAACCCTCCCCTAACATTGCAACCTTTGCATACCAATTACTTTAAACAGCACGAGCAGGAATGCATTATTATATATTAGCAGGAAAGAATGAACAGGCAAAATCGATGGAACTTATAACTTTAATATAAAATTATCAAAAGACAAAAAAAACAATATAAAAGGCCTCACTGTATATATATATATATATAAATTAGACTTAGTGTTAGCTAAGTATATTAACATAAGGCATTTGACTTTGGTAGGTGCTACATTCAACAAATAGACACACTGTACAATAGACAACAATATACATTGTGGCAGATACCAACACAATATACAAAGACATAATACCAATACAAGTACACATGGAGTGGGCTGTTGAGTGCAAAGTAATAGTGCAAATGTAGAGTGCAAGACGTATATTGGAATGATAAAGTATGTAATGGGCAGGTAAACGGTCAAAGTGGGGATGACCCCACTTATCTGCAGTTCAGGAGAGTGACGGCAGTGGGAAAAGAGTTGTTCTTGTGTCTGGTTGTTTTTGTGTGCAGGGATCTGTAGCGCCTGCCAGAGGGGAGGAAGTTAAAGAGTGTGTGTGCAGGATATGTGGAGTCTTTGGTGATGTTCTCTGCCCGCTTAGGTCCCAGAGTACATGTCCTGGAGGGAGGGCATTTTGTTCCTCCTCTCCAGCAGCTCAGTGACTGTCGAGCAGGACGACAGCAATATGTCATCAACTGGAGCAGAGGGAGGTGACTGGGAGCTCCTTAAGAGCATGAGCAGCTCATCCATCTTCTCCTCAAATGCGTCCATTCGCTATGCCATGCGGTAATGGTTGTCCTTATTGCTATGGAAAATGGATGGTGTTAGTTTTAGTTGTTAAATACATTATATACCTGCATATGTGAACAAATTAAGTGAGTGTTCTTACCTCTTATTTCCGTCTCCATGGCCAAGCCACCTCCCTCTGTGTGATGAGTCATTTGTGCTGTTTACAACAACAAAAAAGTTACTTACTCTCAAGTTCCTTGTCATGAAATTGTATTTACTTGGAAATGGAAAATTCAAAGACACTGTACCTTCAACTGGGTCCCAAGATGAAGTGGCAGGCGTTATAATAGACCCATCCAGCTCTGGGCAATGAGCTGGTTGCCTGTGTGGTGTTGACTCATCTAAAAAGAAAGTAAATATGAATATTGGTCAGTTAATTTATGGTAGGTTTCTTGCACAAGACATTTGCAAAAGATAAACCTATGCTGTTACATTAAACAATCGCTAAAAAGAAAAACTCACATGCAGGTGGTGGAGGCAGTGACATCTGCTGACCTAATAAAAGGCAGGAAGAGACAAATACATCAGAACAGTAACATGATATGCACTAGGTTAATAAACATGAATGTCAGTAGTTCCATGGTAGGAAATATGACTCAACTGGTTTTCTTAAATAATACATGTATAAATGTTAACTTACAGACAGGGCTTCCAGGCACACGCACCATCCTGGAATGCTTTCTTGCTTGCAGAACGGATTCATCTGAAATAAAAGACCATACAATCTGCACTGATTGCAAAAAGAATATTTGAATTGTGCAAATAATGTAGTCTGTATTTAAGAGGTCTTACCATCACGTGACCATGCACTGCCTTTTGTGGACGCTCGCATCTTCTTCCGCCTCAATGCTAGAAGTGTCCATCAGCCGCTGACATTTTTCCATAGCTTTGGTGTATGAATCTACGTTAAGAGAACAACGTTTTTGTGAGCCAGTAGTAGAGCAAAGCAGTATTTCCATATAGAGAAAACTATTATTGATAGTATTGCAGCAATCAGTCATCTGTACACAACCAGATTTTCTTAACTGGATATTTGGCCCAGCTTTTGACTTGATTTTTGTATTGTAGCCCAGAGAATTTCTAATGGGGAGACACAGCATCCATAGAAATGCATGGGCTTAGTTTGTAAAGCCAGTATGGCAGCTGTGTATAGCCTACTACACACATTCCGCCCCTTCCTGTATGCTTCCCAACAGACCTCTGAAGTTCGCCTACAAAAAGGAACCAAAACTGCCATCTTTGCCTATAAGGAGATCAGGGTGTTAATTTAACCTAACTACCTATGACAAGTTACATTGCAAGTTAGGTCTGGGGTAGCAAAAATCTAAGTTGCTGTCTTAACGTAGGCCTGTTGAAGATCACAGTTAGCCTACCACTCGAAGGCAGAGGACAAACATGTGTTGAGCAAAATGTCTGCATTTCAGACTTCTTCGTCCACGGGAGAGTGCAATAATTCTCTCCCCATGTTATTTTCCCATAGCAAAAATTGCAAGATAGGCTACCGGATCTCAGCTTTTTGAAAGCAAAATTCAGAGGTCTATTCACTTGAATCGTCTATCCGATCAACTGTGTTGCAAAATGGCCGCCGACAGTGTAGCCTATACATTATCTATAGCCATCTCTATGGCTCTAGTGTAGCCTACATATGCAGGACTGTTCAGTAGGTTATACCAACTTAAAAAGCCTCACCATCTCAGTATACCCACTTAAAATAGACTAGGATACATTTGGGGTTGATCACAGTATAGCCTACCCACTACAGCTAACTAGCCTACATCACAGTAGCCTAGATCCAGCTACATACAGTAGGCCTATATCCACTAGCCTACACCACTGCTGCCGAGTGACTTGCCTAAAAGGACTGACTGTACACTAAAACTAATTAAAAGAAACGGTAGCCTAGTGCTATTATTTGTAACATCAACGTGAGCAGGTTAACACGATGACACAAAACATACAATGCTGCAAAACACAACACGTTGAGAACAGCTCAAACAAAGACGAACGAGCAATGTGCTCTGGTAAATTACAAACTTGGCAGAATCGGAATATAACAAAGCCCTACAAGTGAAAGGACTTAAGGTTAAACCTCAAACCCTTGCATTACAACCACTAGGCCTACATCATGAAACTGTAACATATTTCACTTACTTTCGTGAGATCGAATTCAAGACGAGTGTAATCCATTCCAAGACTTCTTCCAGCAGTGTTCAAGAATCACGGAATTCAAACAGAGACCGTTTACGGAAGTCAGGACAAGACTTCAATCGATCACCTGAAAGCAGAGGCGCTGTCTTCCCCCTACTGGCGTAGGGGTAGGCCTACGTGTAAGGGAGAGCCTGTCTGATTGAACTGAAGTGAATTGTGAAATGAAATAAGTGAATTTTCTTAGTTGTGAAAAGTGTTCTATTGATAGATTTTTGTTTAAAGTTCACCTAATACGTAAAAAAAAGCACAAAAGTATATATTTTTTATTTAGTAAAATTGATATTAGCCTAAAATAAATATTATCTTGATATGATGTTTACCTTACTTAGATTTTATAAGACCAATCATTTGAGTGGATCTAAATCAAGTGACTGCAAACATTTTGTATGTTACTTCAAAAACTGAAATGGAGCTTGTGTTGTTATTGTCTCCAGTTTCTAATGCTGATAGAGGCGCAATCAATCACACAATGCTATATAACACATTTAACACGGCATGGAATTGGAATGAATAGAGACGCATTACCATTGACGTCATTGCCACCTAATCAGAAGCCTCGAATGCAAATAATGTAACATGTGTGAATGTAAAATGGTAATGGTAGGCTACAGGAACAAATTAAACATGTTCTAAATGTATTCTAGTGATAGCAGAAAACTATTATAAAAATATTTTATATTTTATTTACCGAAGTATTATTGTTTGTTTAATCCAACGTGAAACTGCAATTGGTTCTGAATGCAGACCAGGCGTTGTCTTCCCCCTACTGGCGTGGGGGTGTAACGGTTGGACTTTTATATTGAGCTAAGTGAAATGTGAAATGTAGAAGTGAAAATTGTTTTATTGATAGATTCGTGTTTTAAGCATTTTCACTTCATACGGTTACAAAACTGAAATCAAGCACAAAAGTATTGTTTATAGCAAAATTGATATCAGCCTAAAAATAAATATATTCTCTTACTCCTTATCTTAATTTGATTACATAAGGCCAATCATTTTTAGTGAATATCAAGTGACTGCAAACCTTGTATATGCTAGGCCTACTTCAAAAACTTAAACGGAGCTGGTTAAAATAAACATGTCAAAACAGCACTCAGAACAACCAAAAACAACCAATAACAACCAAACGGGAACGTTGTGTGAAGGTACTGTGCAACCATAGGAGAACGTTTTGGTTGGTTGGTTCCCTTAACGTTTAGGAACGTTAAGGAACCGTTAGGTAACGTTCCCTAACCGTTAGTTTTTGGTTTGGTTCGAACTACCCTTTAGGGAACCATACACTAACGTTCCCGAACGTTCCCTTAACGTTTTGTGTTAGTGGGGATCGCACTTTGCAGCCGTGTAAATCACGATTCAATTATATTTGGTCGCTGCTCCATAAAATCCATTGTTCATCCAGTGTTTGCCTGTTAAAAACTTCGGCGTTGATGTGTGTGGCAAGTGACAGTGCACCATAGACTGTAGGCCTATAAAATGGCAATGCACTCATGTTGAAAAGTTCCTCATTTTCAACTGAACTCAAAGATAATGAATATAGTATGAATATAATATTTTCTGTTTGTTATGCCCTTTATAATGTGTGTAGGCCTACATTTTGTGCATGCACTTCTGCAGTAGCATTTATTTCAGTTTATATCAGAAATATCAGTTTATTTCTGAAGAATATATTGTGTTGCCTCAGGTCTGCTGCACATCTTTTGAAATTTGATTTGAAATAATCAAATAGACCTATGTCTTAAAGTTCAGTTAATAAAGTAACTTGCTTTGCTTTCATTTGAATCCCAATCGAGATAAACCATAATTGCTTTATTGTTAATATTATCTCCTGGAAAATTCAGAAATGCAAAATAATAGAATTTTAATCATATGATAAAATATGTGATTAATCGTGATTAACTATAGGAATTCAGCGATTAATCGTGATTAAAAATTTTAATCGTTTGACAGCACTATTAAAAATGTATTTGACTTTGTCTGGAAGAGTCTTGAGCTTGGGTCCTGTCCTGCCTACCCTGACAGTTCTAGATAGATAGATAGATAGATAGATACTTTATTGATCCCCAGGGGAAATTCTGGGCCCCCCAAAAATGCAAATTGAGACTCAATTGATTATAGCATAGTACAATGCAACCTATAAAAACCTCTACTGGTATTCAACATTTTTTCCCAACCTTCAGGAGACCGGGGTTCAATTCCTGCTCGCTGCACCAATTTTGAAGGTGCATTTCTCACAGCTTAAAGGATCATTCTGGTATTTAGTATATGTATATTCTTTTAGCACTTTGAGTCCCTTCTTGAATTTCCCCTTGGGGATCAATAAAGTATCTATCTATCTTTTCTGGTTTGTTTTGGATGAACTAGAGTGGTGGACACCGAAATTTTGATGATTGGTCCTGTCTCGACTTTTCTGACTAGTTTTGAATCGCCTTTACTGCTTCAGACTGGCTACCTACAGGCATGCACAAACATGTCCTTAAAACAACCCTTAACGTTCGTTTTCAAAACAGTGCAACTCACCGAGTGGTAACTTGTGTTTGAAGGCTATTATTTGGAGATGAGATGTGCATATATGAGGATGTAAGTCTATTGTTTGCTATTTGATTAGTTCAAATAAACAGTGGCGGTTCTAGGATTTTTCTGAGACAAGGGCCACAAATGGGCCACATCATACACTGAGGGGCCAAGAACCAGTCAACATCCATGCACAGAAAATCCCTTGTTTAGTATGGCAGTGGTGTAGTCTACGTGATATGCAGGACTATGCAGTATACCCACTTAAAAAGCATCACCATCTCAGCATACCCACTTAAAATACGCAAGGAAAGGTATTAACATTTGGGGTTGATCACAGTATACCCACTACAGCTAACTAGACTACACCACAGCAGTAAGGTGCATATATTTCACCAGTCTCACCTTGTTCAAATACATAATATAATATATAACAATATAACTCTTGGACAAATCAATTGGACACATTTTTTTTTACTCTTTTCCCTTTTGTCGATAAGGGACCGTTCGTTATTTATTGAAGGGGCCACCGGAGGAAAATAGGGGAGGGTCATGTCTTTTTATTCTTTGTTGAGGGGAGGGTCACCTAACTTTTTTTTGTCTAGGAGGGGGGGTCACCCAACTTTTGTATTCATGAAAACAGCAAAATTTGGGCCGTCGGCCTCGCATCTGATGGGTCTCGCACCTGGCCAAAGATGACATTTATTCTTCATTAACGCCTAGGCTATTGGTAGCCTAAGCAAAAAGCTTAACGTGGCTTAATGTCCTAAAGCAACGATCAGTGATCACCACATTTCTAAGAACCTTTAGATTACCTGACGTGACAGCATGTTTCTTCAATCTCCTTTATATTGAAAAGGTTTAACGTCCCAAAACGTCCCATTAACGTCCCATTGCTCCTCATAACCATCTATTTTTCTTTTGGAGCACGGGCATAACGCACTGTAGCCTACCTCATAATGGGCTCGAGATATAATTCAAAAGGGGACAGATAGGCCTAGGCTACTGCACTTAAAACTTAAAAAGATTGAACAAACCTTCCCGTACTTTTAAATTGCGGTCAGTGGCTGGCATCGGGTGAACGAAACTTTTCGAAGTTGAATAGGCTATTAAAAACTATTTGCGTACCTCCATGTCACAGGAGAAACTATAGTGGGCTTGCCCTTCTATGAAGACGTTAGGTTACCTGCAAGCTGGTATGATTTCATGGCTGAGTTTGCGGCAAAGTAAGCAAGAAAATGTTTTTTATTCTGAGTCAGGATATGGCGAGTCAATGTAATTTATTTGTCCAATGTTAGCCTATACAGACCAGTTTCCATAGTGCACATCTTATCAATAGCCTAGTTTGAATGTTTCTGCTCATTGACAAATAGCGTTCAGCACAATAATTCAAGCCCAATTAATTCCCCCTGTTAAAGTACTTTGTTACACTAGTTTGGTTTCGTGATGTAGGCCTAGCCTATGATAAACGGCTTATAGTCAAATAGCCTATGTGACTCAGCTAATGTTATAGGCCAGTGGTTTTCAAAGTGGGGGCCGTGAGGGGGTGCCAGGGGGGCCTCAGCAAGTTGGAAGGAAAAATAAAAGCAACAAATAAATACATTTGAAAAATGTAAAATATACCTATTACTATGAGGGTTGTTATACAATGCTATTATAATAATTTGTCGCATATCTGAACATTATATTTTCCATGATAATGACTGGGAATAATAGTAGAGTGATGGCTCTCATATAGCAGAAAGCCCCAAATGCAATTTTGACAGACTGTATGGTCCATTGTGAAGTGCTTGTGGCTAAAATAATTATTAGGATTAGCTTAATGTATTTTTACATTTGCCGTAGTATTGTTGATGGGATTAATAACACATCAAGGGGGTCCTTGGCCATAACCTAGTGGTATTTGGCAGTAGCGGCTCCTGGGTTGACAAATAGGCGGGGCAGAGTCTGATGATCAAGTTTAGAAAAAAAAAATGGCATAGTTCCAGGTCACCGGCAGCTGGACGCACACTAAGGGCGGTCCACGGAGATTTTGTTCATTTTTACTCTTTCTTTCGATGGCTAGGCTATGAGCGAAATCTGGGGAATGGAATCCCATAATGTTACCATGCACTTGCGGTCAAAACACCGTTTTGTTCATGCATTATTAACCTATGGTTAGCCTACTTAATGTTATTTTATTAATAAGAAGTGAAGTTTAAAATTGTGAGATTCCAGACAAATAAAAGCTACAAGGCAGGTATCGGTAATCAGGTCATTAGCTCAGATCAGTGGAGAACTACTTTAGGGGAAAAACTCAAGAAGGAAACAAATTAACCGAGAATTCGTTGCGAAATCAAAATTCCACTGGAGCTCCAAGCGTAGGCTTCACGCCGCCTTACACCACTCAGCTCTCAGTGAAGTTCAAGTTGTTTATTGTCATGTAGGCCTACTCATAAGAGAAATTATAAGTAACGAAATTATTGTGTTCAAGAGCCAGCTCAACTTTAAAGAGTAAATTAAAAGTAGGCTATTCATTAAAAAGGTAAATATTCTGTGGGGGGGTATGGAATGAGTGCTTGCGTGTCCACTAGGGGTGTAACGGTACACAGAAGTCACGGTTCGGTTCATACCTCGGTTCGGACATCACGGTTCGGTACGAGTTCGGTACAATGGAGGGAAAAGCAAAACAAAAATGCAGAAAGCATTTTTTTTTGTACATGTCTCAGGCTGTACCACCTAGTGTCATACAGTCTCTTCCCTGAGCTATCTCAACAGCCTGAAGTGTGTAAGATGTAGGCTAAACAGTACAATAAGTGCCCAGACTCAATCTGTAACTTGTAAACAAAATAAGACAATCAGCTATAAAACTGAAAATAGGCCTACAGCATCTCTTATTTCTGAAAGTGCAAATTACATAGAAAATGATTTTTAAAAATCCACTTAAGCAAGACCTTCAACATCTGTGTTTAGTTGTATATGGAAGGGTCTACAATTTGCCTCAATATTTTTCATTGTGTGTAAAGTAATAATCTAGCCTACTAACTGTGAAAATATCACACTATTTTGCCTTTTTTTAAAAAACGAAATTGCTCCTTTCATTTCATAAACAGACTACAACTAGAAGTCACGTGACTTTGCCCTTTGACGTTAACTCACTGTAGCATGGTTTGTTTATTAGCCTGGTTAGCGTTGTCACTTTATTTTACTGTCTATGCACTTAACACTACCAGCTCCTCATGTGAGAAGTTACAAGTTACCCCAACATAAAGGTAATTACCACCCGATTTACATAGCTTTCTGTCATTACGAAATCATTTAATTTAAGCCATAGGTTTTGGCCCTATTTGTATGTGTATCCAAAGGCTGCTGAAGCGCACGGGAAGTTTCTTTCCCCTCGTTTCAGTGATTGGTAGCCTACATCATCTGGGTGATGGCTTCGAATATGTGTAGCATTTTTTCCACTCACATACCCAATGCTGAACAACGCCGACACACAATTTCATCTTATCCACCACTCTTTCGCCTGTACTAACGTTACTGTAACTGAAGTTCTCAAACTTGCGATCTTAAAGAGACCAGCGGATCCTCTAACTCTTGTAGGTCTAACCTTAGTGCTGCTAATGACTGACGGACTCGACCGACGACCTGACAAAAAAAAACATAGGCGCCAATCAGAGCTTCAGAGCTAAGGCGAGGCTACAGATTAGCGTTAGGTGTCGCTAAAGAGCTCCCGTTAACTCTCGCTACTTAACAGTAATTGCGCATGACATTAATTAATCCGCACACGAGTTTTATGTATTTTTATACCGTGTATTCTCCGTGTAAATTCATGCACCGAACCGTGACGCCCGTACCGTTTCGGTTCAATACGAATACATGAACCGTTACACCCCTAGTGTCCACCGTGGTTTGTATAGAAATTAATATTAAGTGACACATACACATACACGTAAAAGGGCAGTTTTTTTACGAGCTCCTTGGGGAATGATTTGGAAAATTTGAGGAAACTTGAACTATCAAATAGGATGGCGGCAGACAAATGGCCAGTGAATGAAAATCTGTCGGTGGCGGTATGATTGTCACACACTTCATAGGCAATTTGCGCAAAGTTAGAAGCGGACCTGCGCTTATCCTGGACACTGGTATGTGTACAAGAAACGTCGTCATATGATTTGCTGAAAAACAGAGGGGGAGGGGGAAGGGTTATCGGACATGCACGCTAGGCCTACACGCACGGAGAGTGTCAAAGCACAGGCTACTGTACTTGTTTGCACCGGCAGTCAAGCGAGCGGGTGTGTCAACGACAACGGTAAGTTAGGGCTGTCTGCCAATACATAGCCTATCCCAAAAAAGGCCAGAGTAAAACATTGTGATATTCCCTTTGCCCTTCAGCATGTACATGTTTGCCCCTTTTTGTGGTTTGTAGATCAGCTTTGCCACCCAAAAATACGAAGCTTTTTCATTGCAGTCTAGGCAAAATAATTAGCCATACAAACTGGCAACTGGTGACCAGGCTTTCAAATGCGGATTTTACTGTGTAAAATAGCATTAGCTGTTAGGATATTACCCAGGATATTGTCACAGCTAACCTAGCTTCTGTAATCTTTCAACCAAAGTTAGAGTCATGTTGAATAAGGATGTGCTGCACGGGCAGTCACATAGGCTATTAGTCACCATCACTGACTGTTAGGCTAATTGGGCTACCAATCTTGCAGTCGCAATAAACAATGGATCCGAGACATTTTCCTGTTCCTATATTCTGTTTATGTAGGCTAATGTATTTGTGAATGTAGCCTGCACAATGCAAAGAAATAAAAGATAAACTGGTGCATTTCCATACTCATAGAAATGAACATTGCGAGACACTTATCTCTTCTATGATCTCATCCCAGAAAGATTTTCTTTGACTTGTTAGTTTTTTTAACATTTATTTTATCTAATGACATAGCAAACATGATGAATTGAATCCACATATCCTTGCACTTGCGAAACTATTTTTCAACATTCACGTTCCTCTTAAAGTGACAGGCACTCAATTAGATTTACACACCAAATGTGATGATAGACAAGTGTAGCCTAATAATTTAAATATCAATATGATGTAATCAAATTACTAAATATGTTTAGCTATTAGTAATCATGCAGATCATAAAATACTATAAATAATTCTCAATATACATTTATAGTTTATATGAATTCCAAAATATGAAAAAGAAACCTATGACAACCATCACTTTCTATGTGTGTGTGTGTGTGGAGGGTCAATCAGATTCTATGATTGCCAATGATGTGAATGATCTCACAAATCAAAGAGTGGAGTGCACGCACATCTCCAAATTTAAACAGGTACTGGGTATAAGGCTTAGCCGACAGGGATACCTGACGAAGACCTCTGGTCGAAACGTTGTACTAATAAACCACTCTGGGAGCTTATAGAAACAGTGTGCGGGTATCTTTTTTTATTTTTCAATGATCTCACAAATCACACAAACCAAATCAAATTTAAAAAAATCGCAATAGTATCGAAATCGAGATTCTTCACTTGCTATTGATATTGAAACAATAATGTTGGTATCGTGACAACAGGAGTTGTGGATGTGTCCCCACCAAAGCTGAGACCAAACCTACGCCCTTGAACAGGTCTAAAAGGAATACAAACTCGGGATCTAAGAGCATTCGAGAAAACCCTTTAGCCTCTCTAACTGAGATTGTATCAAAATTTCCAGATGTTTAAATTATTTCGAAACACTTCGAAATAAGCTTTTAAATCTTTTCAGAGATCTTGTGAAAAAAGCGGAGAAACCATAAAGATCCGAGAAGAAGACCCGCACTGAGGATGCTGCTGACGCAGCCTTTCCCATCACCAGGTTCAATTGATGTGCATAGCAATTACACGCAGCCTTCTCCATCACCAGGTTCAATTGATGTGCATAGCAATTACACGCAGCCTTCTCCATCACCAGGTTCAATTGATGTGCATAGCAATTACACGCAGCCTTCTCCATCACCAGGTTCAATTGATGTGCATAGCAATTACACGCAGCCTTCTCCATCACCAGGTTCAATTGATGTGCATAGCAATTACACGCAGCCTTCTCCATCACCAGGTTCAATTGATGTGCATAGCAATTACACGTCTTGCACTTTCTTATACGCACTCCACCAGATGCTCCTCTCATGACACTAGCCCCATCAAATGTCTGTGCAATCAGCCTTACTTTATCTGTGTCACTCTCAGGTGAACAAACTTGTACACGATTTCGCACTTACACTGTAGGCTAGCCCTCATGGAGTTGTGCTGCAATATTAGCTTTCCCCAGCATGGCTAATTTGCACAACTCAGATGCTAGCCTCATGTTTTTTGCCTTCTCTGAAAAATGTTTCATGTCACACACACCTACACTAGCCTACTCCAAACATCCCCTTGTCCCCCAGAAGATCGGAAAAGCAGGCATGGAAAACAGAACATTTTATTGCGTTCAGGACAACCAGAGCTTCTTATCAGACATACTGTATGGCCTACCACGAACGTGAAAATGTCCGATTAAATGACCGACTCTTGTCCTTTGTTTGTTGGTATACGATGTTGTTGTCGGGCTGATCAGGTCCTATGTCTTTGATAGCTAATTTAACTACAAACTCAAGTCTTTCGAATGAGTTAAGAGAAACTCCACACTATTGCACACACGCTGTTCACTCGCCATTTTTCAACTGTCTGTCTGTCTGACCTCACAAACTTCGTGCGGACTAATACAGTAGGCATACTACAGTACAGTAGGCATATTACAGTAAGTTCTGACGTCGTATAGGGTGGGCAGTGGCATGATCTGCCCACCCGACCTTCTACTAACCACGCTCTAGCTGCAGTTCCATTATCGGTCGACAGATTTACATAGACAAACAGCAGGCGCTGTTCAATTTCTTCAGGGCAGTGACGTCACTGCCCTACCAGAAATGAAATGTTACGTTACAGTAGGCCTACAACAACTACGGATATGATCAACGAGATCTTTGCGATCTTTTCGAAATTTCTTTGCAAATCATACAAAAATGTAACATGATTGAGCCACTGATTACAATAATAAACAAACATTTTATTTAAAACAAATATTTTGTGGATCTACTTTTCTAGTGGATGAATCTTTAGTAGGGCTCTGCCCCTCCTGCCCAAGTGAACGAGCCGCGTCTGGTATTTGGGGGGCCTTGTTGTGGAAAAGTTTGGGAACCCCTGTTATAGGCTATACAATTTCCCCTCTTAAAGACAAGCTGGTGTAGCCTAGCCTACTATTAAAATGCACCGACGGGTAAAGTAGGCTATCGCATGACTTCATGCACGTAAGTGAAAAGGGCCTTGCACCCGTCGAGTTCGCACGGCCCTGCAGCTCTTCCTAAGACAGCGGGAAATAAAGTTCAAATATGTGATAAACCCGGAAAAAGTTTTCAGGTAGCCTATGTTTCGGTTCCGATGATTATTTGTGAAATTGTGCAAACGACAGCCTTTTCAAGGCATTTCAAGGAAGGAGTGGTAGCATGCAAGCTCCCAAATTAACCCAGTACAAAAGGCATCAATAAATTGTTGGGGAGGGTCATGCGTTTTTTCTCAATCCCTTTGGAGGGTCATAGAAAAATGTCTTGCTGGCGAGGGAGGGTCACGTCTTTTTTGACTAACGCTCCCAAAACTCCTCCGGTGGCCCCTTAAATAAATAACGAACTGTCCCTAAGAGAAACCACTTTCACTGCCAGTTTGCATACATTTAAACAAACAAACACACACACACACAGCATGTGAGCAACAACTACATCAAATTTTTTTTCCAACAATTATTTTTACAATGGTCTGATTTGAAATGGTCTTTGAATCACCGTCTTGCTACCAGTTAGAAAAGTCTGATTCTGATTTGAAGACAGACGATGGGGAATTTGGAGGCGAAAAAATTATTGAAGGGGTAGCAAAACACTAAATATGGAATACTCCAACCATTTGAAGTCTTTGTATCAGATGTCATTTAGTGGCCTCTTCCTGGGGTTCACTCTTTATTACGACATCCCGTTATTACGACGACCCTCTATTACGACATACCGTTATTACGACATGCCTCTATTTAGACATGCCCCTACTCCGACTTTTTTTTAGTACCACTATTCCGACATTACCAATATTCATTTTCAATTTATCTCTGCAGTTCCTGTATCCTATCAAATTCCAACATCCTAGATGCATGGATGAGCTGTAGTCATGTCATCTGCACCTGCAGACATCAACAATCCACCCGCCATCCACTCCAAACAATGTTTTTCCCAATAATTGATATCGGCACATATTTCAGTCAAAACCTTAGGTGATTTTGAACTGGCCATGTGAATAAATCCTCATTTTATTCTCTAAGCTCTCAGGGGAGAACGGTCGGAAACTCCATGCATCAAACAAACTCTGTGCGTGCAGGCCACCTATATTAATTAATAAACTCAATTTACTACACAATAATGTAGGCTAGGCCTATATTATTTACATGTCATGCGTGCAGTTGTTGAATTGCACATAACATGTCTGCATATTTATTTAGTCTTCTTTCTCTCGACTCTAGGCTAGCGCATGCATTATCATGGCCCTATAATTGTGCAAAGACAGACGGGATATCCGACGCTCCTTTTACAGTAAACCACTTCACAACGAACGTTCAAATAACCCCCAGAGTTCAGTGTCCATCAGTCCCAACATTTAGAAACATAATCGAAAAGTCCAAGCGTGAATTGGGTGTGTTTTGATTTTGAGAGAGACTGGAGAAGGGCCGAATGTCTCACAGCAACTGCGATAACCTTGTTTCTTGAAGGCTATCCTTGCCTCCAAATATCTACATCTAATGAGGGTCGGCGACTATCCCCATTGACGAATGTCAGTGTACGACACTAAAGCGCACGTAACTAGGACATAATCACATTAATTGATTTAAGTACAATGATAATTGTACTGGCATTTATAGTAATACAGTAATTTCCCACATACGCTGCATCATGCATAATCCGCACCAATAAAGGCCACACAAGTTTCATATGGGCTAATTATGTAGGCCTAATGAATAGTCATATTATACTCTTCAGCCGTGGTCATTGCAAATTGATTGAATTTTGTTCGTGTGTTCGTGTGTTGTTTAAAGTTGGGATAATTAGGCTACTGTAGGCCTATGCTGCCCATATTGGAATAAAAAAATAAAGGCCCACCCTAGGCCTATACTTCGCAAAAGTCCACTCCGTTGAAAAATCCTGGCTACGCCACTGTTAATGACCTCGTGTCGGAATGGCAGGACGTTTGAAAGAAAAGGTCAAGTGTTGCTACTCCGACAATGGAGAAAAAAAAATGTCGCAGTAGTGGGACGCTTGAAAATCAATGTTAATGCCGCCACTTCGACAATTAGACACCAATGTCTAAGTAGCGGCATGTCAGAATAGCTGAATGTAGCCCCTCTTCCTATTTCCATGCTGTATCTTGCGGAATACCTTCGGTTGCACAGAACCAGCTGCTAATGGGAAATGTCTGGAGAGAAAGAAAATTAAACAAGTTTGAGTAACTTAATTGTTATTAACTTTCATAACCCACTGTCAACCTTTTTACTTTTTTAACACCTACCTTTAATGTCATGATTACATTATATTAGTGGTGTGTAAGTCTAGGTGCCTTTCACTTTAAGAAGGAGAGTAACTTGTGTCCTTGTCTGTAAGCTATTATTTGGAAATGAGATGTGTATATGAGGATGCAAGTCAGGATGTTTGCTATTTGATTAGTTAAAGTAAATATTGAAAAACCAAACAACTCGAAGAGAACCTGTCTTGGATCGCAGGAGTGTCATGCAAGAGTTGCAGGAATGACAAGCAAACATGACGTGAGCTTACTGATGGCTAGAAGCAGGGGTGGCGCCAACAGTTGAAAACATTCAGGGCTTAGCCCATAGAATCTAAACAGCACTGTCAACCTGGCGTTTCTAAAATGAATGACAAAATATGCTCACTCTAGTGGCAATAGGAAATAGCATCGTACCATTAAGAGCAGCTATGCTTGGTGACTGGTGGTTCTGAAGACTGTGGGTTGAAGTCAATGACAAAATTGAAACAATTAGAGATAAGATTAATATCCAGTCAGTAGGGCTGTAACGATTTACGATTCGAAACCGAAATCGCGACATTCATATCCACGATACTGTGTCGCGGTGTGAAAAGGCAGAATCGCGACATACCCTTTCTAGTGTTTCACACAGTGCTTTGCAGCTTATGCAGCCGCAAAAGCAACTCACAACTCCCGCTTTACTTATCGGTAGCCTACGTTGTCCAAAAACAAATATATAAATAAATAATAATTTCATACCTCTCCTTGCTTTCATTGTAGACTATGCATGCAACTTTACCAAACAGTATAGAAGTAGACCCCCTCTCCTTGCCCCGCTCTCTCTCGCGCTCCCTCCCTCTCACTCTCCCTCCCTCTCCTGCTCAATTAACACGCGTGACTTAAATAAAACATTCACAATCATGAAAGCAAGGACGCAGACGACTAGCTAAATTACTATTAAATCCGCTTAGCATCATTAGCATGCTGCACATATTTGTTTAAAACTCTTGCATTGAAGTTGACTGATCATCTCAATACCAACGTTTCCCAAAAGGGCCTGTCCCAAGGAGAACAAGTAGCCTATTACCTTGAAACTTAAACACACATGGGAAAACTGAACAGTCCAATCAGTAGACTATGATAGGCTAAGTTATATGCTACTTTGTTTACAATATTTCCAGGCTTCAACCAGACAGCTGAATTAAAGAGGTAGAGTTGTAATAAAAAATAGTAGGCCTAGGCTATAGGCTAATCTGCATAAAGTGTGCTGTCATAAATATAAGTCATTCATAAAAATATTTTTATATCAGGATATAAAATAATAGATATATTATATTGTAATCCTCTGGTGGTCTAAGGGAGGCTATTAAAATGTTATTTAATAAAATGTCTAGCCCCCCCCCCCCCCCCAAAAAAAAAAAGAAGAAAAAAAAACAAAAATCGAGATTCGTATCGAACCGTGGGTCAAAAATCGTGATACAAACCGAATCGTGAGGTTGGTGTATCGTTACAGCCCTACCAGTCAGTCTCACCAAATATTCATACTCCATTGCTGAATGGTAGCGAAAACATAATTGAATCACAGATGAGACGAACAACGTTGAATTCATTTACACCTATTGACATATTAGACCTCACTTTCACAATCTCTTCATCAAAATCTACAACTAGTCTACTATATCCTATTCCTACTCATCTTCTGAAGACTGCTCTCCCTTTCTTGGATAATGCTTTGCTCCAGATTATAAATAACTCACTGCTATCAGGCCATGTACCACAGTCGTTTAAGTTATCTGTCATTAAGCCATCCCTCAAAAAGCCTACCCTTGACCCTAACAACCTGGCCAACTATAGGCCTATATCTAATCTCCCTTTTTTGTCAAAAATACTAGAAAAAATAGTGTCGAAACAAATTGGTACCTTCTTGCATATGAATAAAATCCAAGAATTATATCAGTCTGGTTTCAGAGCTCACCACAGTACTGAATCAGCCTTAGTTAAAGTTTTTAATGACCTGCTCATCGCTGCCGATAATGGACATATATCAGTATTGGTCCTCCTGGACCTCAGTGCTGCCTTTGACACCATAGACCACAACATACTACTCCACAGGCTTGAACATTCGATAGGCATTAAAGACTCAGCACTCACTTGGTTTAGATCATACCTTTCTAACCGCAGACAATTTGTACAGGTTCACAATGAACCATCTACCCAGACTATGGTAAAATATGGGGTGCCTCAAGGCTCAGTACTAGGGCCCCTGTTATTTTCTCTCTATATGCTTCCTCTAGGCTCAGAAATTAGGAAACATGACATTAAATTTCATTCTTATGCAGACGATACGCAACTATACCTTTCCATAAAACCTGACGAATTGACTCCGTTAGCCAAACTTGACATATGTATACGAGACATAAGACATGGATGACAAACAATTTCCTGCTTTTGAACTCCGATAAAACAGAAGTCATGGTTTTAGGACCTAAAAAGATGAGGGATATCCTATCCTCATCACAGGCTACATTTACTGATCTCCGACTATCCTCATCCACATGTGTTAAAAATCTAGGAGTTACAATTGACCAAGACCTATCACTAAGTAATCACATAAAACAGATTACCAAAGCTTCATTTTATCATTTAAGGAACATTTCAAAGATAAGGAAGTCTTTATCCTTACCAGACGCTGAGAAATTAATCCATGCTTTAGTCACCTCAAGGATTGATTATTGCAATGCTCTATACGCTGGCTGCAATAACACCTGTCTAAAGAGCTTACAGCTTATACAAAATGCAGCTGCTCGCACACTCACTAGAACTAAAAAATATGAACATATTTCCCCTATCCTGGCATCTCTACACTGGCTGCCTGTTAGAAGTCGCATTGACTTCAAAATATTACTTCTAACATACAAAGCCATTAATGGCCAGGCACCAGAATATATTAAAGATCTCCTAGTCCCATACAACCCACCCAGACCGCTACGATCACAGAATACTGGCCTTCTTGTAATTCCAAGAATCTCAAAAACTACAGTAGGAGGCAGAGCTTTCAGCTATCGCGCACCCCTCCTCTGGAATAATCTTCCTACCTCAATTCGACTAGCAGACACCCTCCCTATTTTTAAGTCTAGACTTAAAACATACCTCTTTACTGCCTCCCATAGTTAGGTATGGTGCGTGGAAATTCACCCACCTCAGGGTTTTTTGGAATGGACCACCCTCGTGTGACTGGCACCCCAGTCACGCGTGCGATGGTGGTCACTGACCATACCTGCGCTGGTGTCGACTACCCCTCACCATGCCTTAGTTATGCTGCTATAGCATAGTGCTGTCATGGACTTTTCATGTGTCACGCCGAACAACCCCCGCCTTCTCTCTCTCTCTCTCTCTCAACTCTCCCTCTCTTGCCTATTCTCACCATGGTATACTGTAACAATATATAGTACTACTGATTACTTATTGACATTAACCATTTTGATTTTCAGTAATACTAACCCACTCTACATCTCTCTTTCTTCCCCCTTACTGTACCTCACTTGTGAGGTATATCATCACCAGTCATCAACCATCCGTTTGTTGGCCCTCCTCTCACCCATCTCACCTGAAGTCCCATCCTCGACTGCCCTATTACTGCCCCCTATCTGGACTCCTGGCCCGTACAGCCTAGCGACCCACCACCAGCCTATGACAACTCTGCCCGGATTACTGGCCCGTCTGCCAACCCACCACATGCCCCTCGACAACTCCCTTCCCCTGGACAATTCCAACGCTGGACTATTGAACTTTCTGTCACTAAATCAGGAATAACGAACTACCATAACGGATACGTAATCATCCCACCTCTTGTAACTTTCAGCTCAAGTGCTTAACACCATGTCTTATTCTCTACACCCGACTATCATATGCATTTGTCATGTCTACAGACCTTACCGTCATTTATTGACCCTAGGCAGATGGGTCAGGCCCTTGAGTCGTGGATCTGCTCGAGGTTTCTTCCTATATATATCTCCAATTCTAGGGAGTTTTTCCCCTGTCGCCCCTGTTACCCATGGGCCTCTCTCTTGCTTTCCTTTTCTTCCTTTCTTTCCTTCTTTCTCTGATTGCCTACATTCTGTAAAGCGCCATGATACATGTGTTATGTTTTGGCGCTCTATAAGCACAATAAATTGAAATTGAAATTGAAGTCACCAGCTCCAATCTGAGCCTGCGCCATCCCAGTCTGTAGGTGAAACACAAATGTGTGTCACAAAATCCATACTTGTATTCAGCATGTCGTCTAGCAACTGTAAAACCCGTTATTATATATTATTATATATATATATATAAAATTCATTCATATATTTTGAAGTTAATAGTTACAAGTCACCTAAAATATTTTGTCATTTCAATATTTTAAGCAACACCAAAGCACTTTTCCTCTGTCACACGCACGCTATTTGTTTATCCAGCACCGGCTTTGGAAATAACGATGTCCACAGACAAGGTAGAGTATGTTCAATGATTTTATGAAAGTGGAAAGTGTGATGTATTGGGACATCAGAAGCAAGTCAAATTTGTAGTTTCTTATGTCTCATTCCATCGAACTACTGATCCGCTACCCGATCCGGCAAACTTGCATAGTGCGGTTATGGCCGATAGAGGGCCGCGAAGCGAATGCAGAAGTGCCGTTCACCCTGTTACGAGTTTATGAACCACTAAGACGATTTGGGAAACATTATTTTAAGGTACAAAAAACTCTTTGGTGTTGCTTTAACACCTGACTCTGTTGACTCTCCTACTGCAACAACTCACAGTTGAGTGCAACTTTAAAGCTTTGAACTAGCAGTCACGTGGGTGTGTGTGAAACAAAGCTTCTGCCGTCACTGGTCACGTGATTATCACAAAAATGAATCAAGCTCCGATACAAAAGCTCCATTCCAAATTGGTTCATGTCTTCGATACACGCTTCAAAGCAGAGGCTTCACGGGTAACATCACTACCAATTGTAAAGAAAAAAGGGTACTCAAAGCTTCAGAATTCGATGATGACCTCTGCTGGTGAAAGTTAAGGATAGCATTGTGTCACAAACTGTTTCATAGATATTAGCCATGAATGTTTCTGAGTCAAAGATGAATAAATGTTGAGTATGAATTAATGGATAAATAAATAATGACATGAATAACTAAGCCTATTTGGGACCCTACATAAATACAAATGTAATTGCCTTCATTACAAAAAACAATAAAAATTAGTATTTTGGCTGTGAACATTTCTTGTGTTTGTAAACAAATACTTCAATTTGGGAGGGAGATGAATGAAATGTAAAATGTAAATCAGGTTTGTGGGCCAAGTATACTTGCGTATACAAGGAATTTGGTCTCTGCATTTATCCCATCCGTGAATTAGTGAACACACAGAGCACACAGTGAACACACAGTGAGGTGAAGCACACACTAACCCGGAACAGTGAGCTGCCTTGCTACAGCGGTGCTAGGTGTCTTGCTCAAGGGCACTTCAGCCGTTCACACTGGTCGGGGATCGAACCGGCAACCCTTCAGTTTTAAGCCCGAAGCCCTAAACAGTAGGCCACGACTGCCCCCTAAGAACACATTGCACATTGCACTCACATTTCTGTGATTATATAGTATGTACTGTAGCCTTGAGCATCATCGTCTCCTCAGCCAAATAGGTGAGACGCAGTAGATACACGCCTTGAAGCAGGAGGTTCACGGGTAACATCACTACTGTCCTGTCTGACTACACTTTTGCCCTCTCGTCTTTGGATTGTTTGCCTGAACCTGCCAGCTCTTCTAATAACTGATCCTGCATGTGACTTGGATATTGTGTCTTGCCTTCGGATTTGCACTTGATTCCCACCCTGAACCCTGACAAATGTCTTCCAATTAGATATGAGACCTTTAAGATATGTTTCTTTCTTTGATGTCATGATATGTCTGGTATTTATTATGGAAAAAAAATCCTCAAACATAAGACAAGATAAGTTCTTCGTCACTGTATGTAGTGATGCACAACGGCCATTTTGTGTCCAAATGATCACCATACACTAGTATGGAGAGTGGTTATCATGGTAATCATGACTATATTAACCACATTACAAATCTCACACAAAAATACTATTTTCCCTCCACAGACACAATCACAATTCTCAGAAGTTATTCAAGGACCCAGGGAGATGGACAGATAACAAATGTCAGACCCAAACAACCCCTATGGAAACTACTATGGTTCAGTCAGCTGATTAGTCAGACAGATTCCTGGGTTATCACTATCTTATTTCACTGAATCCCAAAGGCAGCCTGTGCAACAGTGCAAGACTAAAGTCTAGAGACCAACACAAAATATATATGTGTGTATATAAATGGGTTTCCCCCTTGAGTCATTTTGACTGACAGGGGGCGTGCCCTGGATTGGTATTTAAGGAAGTGGCTCTCGACTGACAGGTACGTCGTTCAGTCAGTTCAGTGAAAGGACTTCCTCGTTAGTGACGTGGGATACCGGTAGCTTTGTGTGCGTGTAGGTGAAACCGCTGGCTCAACAGTGCGGTTGGTATTTGCTTTGGAAACTCTCATGCATTACGTCCAGTGGACCGCAACGCGAGAAACTTGTTGGTGTCAGTTTGCTATCAGCAGTAGAGTGGTGTGTGCGTTGTCTCTCCTCCTCGTACCTGTAAGTGGAGCATAGGATCGCCAGCTTTGAGCTTTTGTTGTGCTTTACAGATTGGCCTATATGCTGGCTATACTCATCGGCTGTCCCCACGTCCTAAGAGACTGCTGCTTTGTCTCCTTTTAGTGTTTGTCTTGTCATTATTACTTTAGTAATGTCATGTCCAATTATTAGTCTGTGATCTTGCTAGCTACTGGCTCTGGCTGGTGCTAGGACTTTTGTTTTGTTTGTTCCAATGCATGATTGGGCTATGCAGTGCTGTGTCGCCGTTTCTCTGGCCTAACCTGCATGCACTTCTTTGTACTTTTATTTGTTGGTTGTGGGATAAACCCCGTTCTGCCCGTGTTGCTACTCTGCTGTGCATGTGCATGTTCGTGTGTGTGTGTGTGTGCGTGTGCGCGCATGGGTGTGTGTGCATGCTGGTTTACAATCCCAATGCTGTGACCAGGATTGCTGCTCTTCCACGGCTTGGGATAACCCTCAGTCTGTCTGTGTTGCTACCCTGCATGCCGTTCTACAATCCCAATGCTGTGACCAGGGTTGCTGTCCCATTTGACCATTGATCCGTGCTGATCTGGAGCACCAAACCTGCTGCTTAAGATAAGTAGCATTTGTAGTACTGCTAGCATACCTGGCTTGTAAGATCAATCACTCTGTTAATCAGTGCTTGTGTCTCCTCTTCCCCTCTGTCAGACAGGAGCAGTGTGGCCCACGTGAGCGGAGGACTGAGTTCGTGGTGGAGGCCTTCACTTTCCCTTGCTGTGTGCACATTGAGGTGTCTTTTGCTTGGATTGCAGTGTTTCTCTCATGCATGGTGTGTATTTTCTGGACCCCCTCCCCTCTGTCCTGCAGTAGTCCGGCTCGCTGTGGTAAGCATCTGCCCTGCTCTAGTTACCCCTCCCCTGAGACCAGGTCACTTGCCCAATAGCAAGGTGCTAGTCAACCACCTAGCTAGTGCTTATGTAGTAGCCCCCTGGTCACTGTGTCGGTGGAACATTTCAGTCAGGAGTGTCAATTGTGTTGTTGGGCTGTATTTTGGGTCCCCAGCGCATGGCGTAATACTCGTTATTCACCCGCGGAAAGTTGAATTCGGTATTTTGCACGTTTATTTTTTAAGCATTGCGCCCAGGGGTGTGGCAATTAACAACCTAGGGAGGGGACTCGCGCATTGTCTAAAAATCGCTTTCATACACCACCTAAACCTGGTCAGAAGTCAATGGCGAGTTGTTCATATGCTATTTTAAGAGCGCATGTCAACAGTCATATTGGCAGGTGCACGCACCATCCTTCTATCATTCATGAACGCTCACCAGCGCACGTCCATGCAAAGCATTACATTGCACGATTACAATGGGAAACATAATTAGAATAAAGATATTACGAAATACTGTACATCTCATGATGAGTAGTTATTCACCATCATTTGCAAATTGGTAATGACGGTTAAAAGTGATTAGGGGAGAGGCGAGAGACACGTATGGAGCACAGCTGAAGACGCACTGTCACAAGATATAAGCAACTCCTCTGCAGGATAAATGTTGTTTTATTCAGACATTTGAGCAATATTAGGGTAAGTGTTGCTTTTTCCAGCCTATGTTTTCGATGGTAACCCATTGTCAGTCAATAGTGAATGTAACTGCATATAACTGTCTTGTTGTTGACTGACTCCTTGGTGAAGTTAGTTTCACTTTGCCAATGAGTTCAAATAATAGACGAGTGCAAATGTGTGAAGGCTATGCTAGGTTTTAGTAAAGCATGGTTTAAGAATGACTATTCCATACGGTCTCGCAAGCAGCCTCCTTCAAATGCGCCGTTGAATGCCAAAATACCGATGCATTTATTTGACATATCGCGCGTTGCACCGTTAAAGGGAATGACAGATGTCATTCTCATTGGTTTAAAATGATGTTACGCCCCAAACACACCCATATGACTGATTAAAAGGCCTAGGAACACCTTGTTATGCCATGCGCTCCACTTTTGATGAGTGACGATGCACTTTAGAATGTCATGATGGGGCCCGTTGTGTTTTACTGTGCAACTGTAATAATTAATGTGTCCTGTTTGAATAAATATTATTGATGCAACGCATGTCTCCGGCTCCTTGGGTTTGACGAACCTGTGTGCTCCAATTACCCTCAATGGTTAATCTGGTTTAGTTCCTTGTCCTAGGGGCCGGTCTCCCATCCCCTAGGTGGCGTAGTCGATGCAACAAATTCCCAAAATTACCTCTTCCCTGCCACATATGGACATATAAGAGAATAATGTAGACAAAGTAATATAAAAACTATATCAGTGCAAGAATAGGTTGAAGTAATAGGGTTACAGCCATTGGTCAAGTATTAAGTACGGCCACAATCCAGGCTGTGGGAGGGAGGGAGGGGTTATGCATATGTGCTAATATAGCATGTAAACAGCGGAGCAGTAAAACAGTAGGCTAGTGGACAGTCAGGCCATTTTGTGCTTTTATACTGGCAGTGCTTTTCTATTCATTAAGATGCCTGAAGAAGATCGTAAGATCGAAAAGTCTTTTTTTTCTATTAAAAGTTGAGTCGTTCAAAGGCAGTGTGTCTTTTTCACTTGTATGCCCTTTTTGATTTGGCACCTGCTGAAACACTTTTGGATGTGCGCACTTCATAGTATGCTATGAATATCTTATGTGCCAGGTGGCACATATGTTGGCCAATTAGCTCATGTAGTGTAATTTTGAATGGCAGTGTTTTGAAATGCAAACATGTGACTTTTTGTCAGATTGTTGTGTCTTTTGCAGAGAACCGTGTTCACTGCATTTGAAAAGTGCCATTTTGAATTGCAAAATGTGTGTAAAGCAGAAAAGGTGTTTAGAGTTTTGGAGACTTGAGAAGAGGTTTTGCTCTCTGTGTGTCAGTTTAAATAATTGTGCTTTGCATGTCATTTTAGTGTGTTAGCAATTGGAAAAAAACTGTAATATGATTCTGTATAATGAGTATGAAGTCACACTGTTTTATAAACTCGCTGACCCCATAGAGGTTACACAGACTACTGTTATACAACCTCTATACACTATGATGAGTTGTGTGTGTGGTTTGTGTGTGTCTGTGTGTGTGTGTGTGTGTGTGTGTGTGTGTCTCAGTACCTCATACAGTCTGCCAGGACCCCCTGCGCCCCCCTCAGGCCTCTTCCTGTCACTGCATCACTGCAGGTTAATTAGCTGAGTGAGCATCACTGCATGGTTAATTAGCTGAGTGAAAGTATAAGTATAAGTATATATAGCTGAGTGAAAGTATAAGTATATAAGTATATGCTCTTTTGATCCCGCGAGGGAAATTTGGTCTCTGCATTTATCCCAATCTGTGAATTAGTGAAACACACTCAGCACAAAGTGAACACACAGTGAGGTGAAACACACACTAATCCCGACGAGTGAGCATCAATGCATGGACTCTTTCCCAATAGGAACTTTGCTTCTCTCTTGCAGGCATTCGATTTTATTAGCCTGAACCTTATCGTCGGTCTCCCTCTATGGTGCAGTTATAGTGGTGGTTGCTAGGTTGTTGCTAGGGTAATTAGCATGGTTGCTAGAGTGTTGCTAGGGTAACCTTATTGTCTGTTTCTCTCTATGGTGCAGTCTGGGAACAAGCCACTCCAAGCCATAACAAGTCTCACATGCACTAAAGGACATCAGCTCTCACGATTGACATATAAAACAAGGAAATAGAGTAGAGTTTTACATGCTGACCTTGACACACACACACACAGACATAAATAAAGCGCACAAACACACGTTCATGTTGAATACTTTATAATGAATAAACATGTAAATGTCAGACAGGCTCCAGTCTGTTATTTGGTGGAAACTGATAGAAATGTATTCTGTAAAAAATGTCCCCCTTGCTTTCACTACTGATACTCTCACACACACACACACACACACGCACGCACTCGCACACGTACACACGCGCGCACACACACATACACGTGCGCACCCACACACACAAACACGCACCCACACACACACAGACACACACAAACACGCATACACGCACACCAACATGTACATGAAGTAGAGTACATTTGGCTCTAATCTCTTGCTGAGGTACCGTAAAGGCTATTACAGTTGACTGGATCTCTACACATCAATACACACTTTAGTAAACTCTAACACACACACACACACACACACACACACACACACTCACCTCACCAAACACTTCATCCTCCACAGATTGGCTTACATCAGACCTACATCAGTTAAACACGATTACATTCATGGTTATATATTTCAGTAAACATGTGTTTACATCAGTTAAACACGATTACATTCATGGTTATATATTTCAGTAAACATGTGTTTACTTGTTTTTTGCCTCTTTGTTTATTTATTTGTGCTAAATATTTACGTAACAGTCCTAGCCTACTGATGGTAGAGAGTGTGTGTATGTGCTTATGAGCCTTCTGTGTGTGTGTGTGTGTGTGTGTACATGGTTCTCCTCCATGCTGCTTGTGATGGGCAGATGTCAGCAGGTAAAGGGTTTGCTGTGTGTGTGTGTGTGTGTTTGTGTGTGTGTGTGTGTGTGTGTGTGTGTGTGTGTGTGTGTGTGTGTGTGTGTGTGTGTGTGTGTTTGTGTGTGTGTGTGTGTGTGTGTGTGTGTGTGTGAGTGTGTGTTTAGTGTGTGTGTGTGTGTGTGTGTGTGTGTGTGTATGTGTGTGTGTGTGTGTGTGTATGTGTGTGTGTGTGAGTGTGTGTGTGTGTGTGTGTGTGTGTGTGTGTGTGTGTGTGTGTGTGTGTGTGAGTGTTTGCTTTCCTCCTTGTGATGTCAGCAGGTAAAGGGTTTGCTGCAGAGTCTTTCAGATGAGGGTGTGTGTGTGTGTTCTCCAGTTTAAATGGTTACCCTGCTCCACCCACCCACCATCCGCCCTCCAAATACCCCACCTACCCCCCACCCCCCCACAACAACCCACAGAGACATAGAAGGTCTGATCATGGGAGAGGGGTAGAGGGAGAGAGAGAGGGAAAGAAAGAAAGAGAGGAAAAAAGAGACAGTGAGAGAGAGGGGAGGAGAGAGAGAGGGACACATGATGACTGTGGCTGAAGTCTCTTCTTAATAAATAAACACACTACAGAGAACCAACTCCACACCTCCTTAAGGGAGGAGCTCTCCTCCAATCAGGGATGTCTCTCCGGTCACATGAGCCCCCTCTGAGCCAATCCCAGCCCTGCATTCTCACAGGAAGTCCTCCCCCTCTATGGTCTTCTACTTCTCCTCATCTCCATATTGTCTGACTGCATGGGTATGAAACTCTACAGCTGAATGCAGCTTTATTGATCCCCACAGCGACATTAATATTGATCACTTGATTATTGATCCCCACAGCGCCATTAATATTGATTACTTGATTATTGATCCCCACAGCGCCATTAATATTGATCACTTGATTATTGATCCCCACATCGCCATTAATATTGATCACTTTATTATTGATTCCCTCATCGCCATTAATATTGATCACTTGATTATTGATCGCTGCAGCGCCATTAATATTGATCACTTGATTATTGATCCCAACAGCTCCATTAATATGGATCACTTGATGATTGATTCCCACATCGCCATTAATACTGATCACTTGATTATTGATCGCTGCAGCACCATTAATATTAATCACTTGATTATTGATTCCCACAGCTCCATTAATATTGATCACTTGATTATTGATCACTGCAGCGCCATTAATATAATCACTTGATGATTGATTCCCACATCGCCATTAATAC
>NW_027468674.1:2461174-2466174 GCF_046254945.1 Alosa pseudoharengus
GCGAGAAAAGGGGACACATTATATACCTAGACTGTTTAACCAACAATAGAGCACCCAGTGTGGTAACGCTATTTCAGGATGGAGTTCGTAACTTCGGGTTGCCATCAACAGTTCGGTGTGATCGCGGAACAGAGAATGTGGAGGTCGCTCGTTTCATGTTGAGAAGGAGAGGATTAGGTAGGAGAAGTGTTTTGGTTGGTCGCAGTGTGCACAACCAGCGAATCGAAAGACTTTGGGCTGAGTAATAATAATAATAATAATAATAATAATAATAATCTTTATTTGGGCTGAGTTGAATCGTGTTGTTTCCTACTGTTGTGTTGTGCTGTTTACGTTTATGGAAAATCAAAACCTTCTTGATTGGTTGTCAGAGTTGCACATATTTGCACTACATTTCATCTACTTACCTCGTATCCAGAGAGTGGTGAGGGAATTCCGTAATCAGTGGAATAATCACAGACTCTCTGTAGAAAACTACATGACACCACTGCAGTTGTGGCTTAGAGGAGTCATTAGTCACATTGGACAAGATGTCACAGGTGTTAACGGCGTTCTAGACCATTTGGAACCCCCGGACAGTCTTACAGGTGATGATGCAATATTGACCAATCTACTACTGAACTGTATAGTAGTTCCTGAAGACGGTTTTCATGTAAACGATTCTGCGATGACTGAGATCCATCTTACAATTAATCCCTTGCAGGATGATGGAAACTTTGGGATTCATCTTTTCGTGTCACTAGTACATTTATTGGAAACCAGACATACAACTGAATAAAGTGCCTTGTTCTCTTACCATGTTATAATAAAACAATTTTGACATGACATGTCAACATTTTGAACTGTTACAATCAGTGTGTAAATGGGAAAAAACTGCTATTTGGGAAGCGTTTTGCTCATGGGCCTTAGCTAATCCACTGTTTTGGGCTATAGCATATAGCATATACCGGAGCAAGCTCTGTAGTGGTTGATCAACGAAAATATACTGTCTCCACGGCTTATTTGATGTGTTTTAATGCAGAAAAACACCCTGGGGTCAAGTTTCGCTGGAATTACACTTTAAAAGGTATGAAAAAAGGATTACAGCGACCACCACATCCACTCCACCACATCCAGTCTTCATGACCACTGTATATGCCCCCAGTCCACCACATCCAGTCTTCATAACCACTGAAAAATATGCCCCCAGTCCACCACATCCAGTCTTCATAACCACTGAAAAATATGCCCCCAGTCCACCACATCCAGTCTTCATGATCACTGATCTTCTGCATCCTGTATGGAATCTCTCCAGAAGGCCACAATCTTATTTTCATCTCTCCTGTTGCTGCTCCCGGTTTCAGACCATGATATTGTGAAGAGTAGACCATGATTCAGACCATGATATTGTGAAGAGTAGACCATGATTCAGACCATGATATTGTGAAGAGTAGACCATGATTCAGACCATGATATTGTGAAGAGTAGACCATGATTCAGACCATGATATTGTGAAGAGTAGACCATGATTCAGACCATGACATTGTGAAGAGTAGACCATGATTCAGACCATGATATTGTGAAGAGTAGACCATCGTTAACTAGCATTTAATGTTACGTGGTCAAAAACATACTATAATAAAGTTACTATCCAAAGAACGTCACCACTGCTTGTTAGTTAACACCTATCACTAACTGCCATGTAAACAACCATGAATCATTAAACATAAAAATATCGCTCACACCATTGCATGTGCACCCACCTTCAGTGTAGTAACATTAGCATTTTTGTTTAAGGTGTCAAACAGGATGCCCTAAAAGGAACTCTAACGTTAGCTACGCAGTTGCTAAATCAACTCACAAGGTGGCAGCTTTAACAGCTTTAAAACATAAATAAAAAAGAGGCATATCACATTTTGAAGAAGTTTATAACTGTCATTTCAACCCTGTTGCACATAATCATTCAACATTTTATCTAATGATAAAAAATGGTTGATGTAATTATTTGATAAGCTTGAAGAACAGATAGGCTTAGTTGTCTAACTTACGGTACACGGCTAACGGTAGAGCCAGATCATTTCTAATAGGATATTGGCCATGAAACATAGATTTAGTAGCAATAGAAGATCTGGTTAACAGTTTAGGCAGAGCAAAATCCCCTTACCTTGTGTTACCCTTTGCGCTCCAAGAGCTAAAGCATCTGGCCTGGAACTGGGGTGGAGCACTAACGTTTGGCCTGGAACTGGAGTGTAGCGTTAGCGTCTGGAACTGGAATGTAGTGTTAGCGTCTGGCCTGTAGCGCTAACGTCTGGCCTGGAACTGGGGTGGAGCGTTAGTGTCTGGCCTGTAGCGCTAACGTCTGGCCTGGAACTGGGGTGTAGCGTTAGCGTCTGGAACTGGAATGTAGTGTTAGCGTCTGGCCTGTAGCGCTAACGTCTGGCCTGGAACTGGGGTGTAGCGTTAGCGTCTGGAACTGGGGTGTAGCGTTAGCGTTTGCTGGCGTGGCTACTGGGGGGATGAACCTGGAACTGGATCCTTCCACAGAATGTCTTCTCTGATCCTTCTCGGGGTCGAAAGAGGTCCCTTACCTCCGTGTCTATCCCTGTTTCACTTACAACCGAATTGTTGACAGACGTCGTCAATTATTGGGTGAACTCCGGTGAAGCCAGCAGACTCCTTAGCGTAAGTGCGTCTTCCATAGTGCCAGAGAATATCCAGTAAGGTGGGCTCTGCCTCTGCCAGTGCATTGTTCATGCAGCTCGTTGTGCGTTGTTCGTTGGAAAATAGCGGGGTATTCACCTTCCGGTTAGAATGAACAAACTTCCAAATGCACTGACGTTATCTCTCTCTTCACCACTGAAAACAGTCTCTCACAGAAAATCACCATCTCTCCTCTCTCTCCTCCACATTGATAATTATCTGTCCCCCACTGAAGATCACCTCTCTCTCCTCCACATTGATAATTATCTGTCCCCCACTGAAGATCGCATCTTTCTCTCCCACTGAAAATGGTGTCTTTCTCTCCCACTGAAAATGTAATAGAAGGATATTAGGCTACAATATAGCACAAGTAGTGGGTGTGTCAGAGGTTTCATAGCACAAGTGGTGAGTGTGTATACGAGTTTCAGTGGGGGGCGCATATAGATTCAGTATATGTATGTACACGTATTCACACACACACACACACACACACCTGTATATGTGAAATGTGCATGATGGGCATGATTCAGCACAATATTTCACAAATAGCCTAAAGCTGCTTTAGCTGCTTTAGTAAAGCAACCTCCCCTCCATGAGAGACATCGAACATCTGGAAGTGTGTGTGCGTGTGTGTGTGTATGTGTGTGTGTATTCAGGCCCGGGGTGGGTAATCGGGAGAATCGGGAGAATTCCCGGTGGGCCGCTTCACTTTTGGGCCGGTCGAGGAAAAAAATATTGACATTTGTCACGTTAGTCTAACTTCTCTTAAAGTAGGACACGTTCCTCATTCTGTGCATGACACCGTTGCCTCTGCATGGGTTGTAGCCTACCGTGTGAGGGAGTTCTCCCCTCCCAAAAAGAGTTGGTTGGGTCCATATAGCCCGTCTTTTCCAAAAAAGTTTTCAGATACGGATAGACGGGCCGGCCCCATAAGTGTCAGGAAGGATGGATGGTAGAAAGAGGCCAGGAGGGACTGAAACGGCCAGGTAGATGCTGCTAAATGTGCCAAGCTTCTAGATTAGGCCTACACACAAAAGTGGCAACTGGTAAAGAGAGATAGCTATAGGCAATTATTATTAGCAGTTATTGGGCTAATATTGGACGTTTGTAACGTTGCAAGCTATTTGCAAGCAACATATTACATTTCTTAAAATATTAGCCTTTTGTATCCGATTCATAGACTTTGCAGTATGCAAATATTAATAACAAAACTGAAGTTTGATCTGTGTAGGCCTATGCGGTAAAAATTGTAGCCTCTGAGCAGCAGATCAACCAGTCGACCACTGAAAATGATGAGCCCGAAATTAGTGATAAGGAGGCCATGACTACAGGGACAAGTAGAGAGGATAAATTAAAGTTATTTAATGTAAGAAACCTATATGCCTTGTTTGCTTAAAAGAGGGTGTAGTAAAGGAGTAGGCTAAATCACCAAACAACAATATAGCCTACCCATGCAAAAAACATGTAGCCTAAACATTAGTTCAATATGCCTCTTTGTGGAAGCGTGGGATAGGCTACATTTCAAAGGCTTTCTTTCTTTCTGTCTTTCTTTCTTTCTGTTTTTGTTAACTTGTGGAATAGTGGAATATTTTTTGTTAACTTCTCAGTTGAAGTGAATTAATATAACCTTTACACATTTGTTGAACCATGCTACTAATAAAAACTACAGGATAGTAAGAGCTGAAATGTTGCTTCATTTATCCAATTTCCACCACTATGGAAAACGTGGGCCGGTCTTGGGCCTGAAACTCCCGGGCTGAAAAGTGGCCCCACTCCGGCCCTGTGTGTATTTGTGTGTGTGTGTGTGTGTGTGTGTGTGTGTGTGTGCGCGTGTGTGTGTGTGTATGTGTGTGTGTGTATTTGTGTGTGTGTGTGTGCGTGTGAGATCTGATAGTATGTGTGTGTGTGTGTATGTGTGTGTGTATTTGTGTGTGTGTGTGCGTGTGAGATCTGATAGTGTGTGCGTGTATGTGTGTGTGTGTGTATGTATGTGTGTGTGTATTTGTGTGTGTGTGTGTGTGTGTGTGTGCGTGTGAGATCTGATAGTGTGTGTGTGTATTCTTTCCTCTCTCTCCATCTCTCTCTCCCCTCCTCTCTTCCCCCCCACTGTCTTCTCCATCTCTCTCTCCCCTCCTCTCTCTTCCCCCCCTCTCTCTTCTCTATCTCTCTCTCTTCTCTCTCTCCTCTCAGCCAGAGGAGTGATGGAGAGATTAGAAAGAAAATGAATCTGATGGCAACGGGAGTCAGATAGCAGGGCCAGATGTACTAACGCTTTTGCGCCCACTTCAGGCGTATTTGTTTCGCAACGTGCGTGTAAAATC
>NW_027468674.1:2471174-2483674 GCF_046254945.1 Alosa pseudoharengus
TAGTAGGTTCTTATCGGAATTGTTGCTCAGCATGCATTCTACAGTAGGGGGTAGTGGTGTCAGCGCTCATTCAATCTATGTGCGCATTTGCGCAAGTAAACTGAACCACTGGAGATGACATGTGTAGAAGCAACAAACAACGTTATTACGTTATACGTAAAACAACAAACAACGTTATTTAAAACAGCAAACAAAGCGGATCCATGACAACAGCGTAGAGTCTCGTCAGTCTAATCCAGAAATGGAAATAACAAGTCTTTGAATTGACATGCGAAATTGCACTCTTGTAGACCTCTAGTAGCAAACATCGTAGCAAATAGCCTGGTGTGGTGATGACACAGCTTTTAAACATCGTAGCAAATAGCCTGGTGATGACACAGCTTTTAAACATCGTAGCAAATAGCCTGGTGTGGTGATGACACAGCTTTTAAACATCGTAGCAAATAGCCTGGTGATGACACAGCTTTTAAACATCGTAGCAAATAGCCTGGTGTGGTGATGACAGCTTTTAAATATCGTAGCAAATAGCCTGGTGATGACACAGCTTTTAAACATCGTAGCAAATAGCCTGGTGTGGTGATGACAGCTTTTAAATATCGTAGCAAATAGCCTGGTGATGACACAGCTTTTAAAACATTTATTTCACTCTCGCTGGAGAACGGGCTGTTGCGCAAACAAATGAATTAGAGTGATGATCTGATCTGCATCTCCGTTCACCAAAAGCTATGGTTTTGCTAACACATTCGCACAATAAATAATTTCTGAAAGGTTCTCTCCATTGTTAACGTGTGACATTTCTCCATGTGGGGTAGTGTCAAGCAGTAAAGTAAAAGCCTATTGCAGGTAGGCAATGTTCAGACAGAAGATGGGCACTGCTTTCTCTGTTGTTATTTCTGTCCCTCCGAAAACTGTGTTAAAATGGTGTTTTTAGCCGTCACAATTTAATTTTCATGAGCTTAACCATTAATTAAAAGTAAAACAAACAAACATAAACAAAACAGCCAGATGTCTCTTTATAAAATAGCAAAGACACCTTCATAAACAGTAACAAGTTCTATCGTGAGGCTGCGTGTCGTTTGGAGCAGCGCATCGGTAGGCTATATTAAAAACAGATGATTTTCCGTTTGCTTCGGGACTTAGGCCTACCGGTAATTCACTTTTGGATTGTTTGATAATAGTGCAAACTGTTGGGACTGTCGCAGGAGACGTAGACATCGAAATGGAAGCTCATCAGGGGGTAATATCGTGGAAACAAATGAAAAAACGTTGGTTAGGCTAAATATATGGTCCATACTGTAGCATACTGACGCGTATAGACTCAAAGCGGCAAAAGCCGATGTTCCTAACTCTGCTCACAAGTGCCACCTGGTGGTTGTTTGGGTCATTGCAGCTTCACTGGGGAAATATAAATAAAAGACGTGTGATTGACACATGAGGTCACGTGGGAATCATGCGTGAAGCCGGACAATTCAAAGTAGAACCCACTGTAAGCACATTAATATAGAACATAAGCACATATAATATAGAACGAAATGCGGTCTCAGCCGTGCTATATCGGGAAAATATACAATGCCATCGAACATGATTCAACCAATCATAATCAAGGACCGGAACTATCCGTTACTTACAATATTCAATATTGATGGAATTACAATATTCCATCTTTACCCACCTATTAAGGCAGCCGTGGCTTACTGGTTAGCGCTTCGGACTTGTGACCGGAGGGTTGCCGGTTCGAACCCCGACCAGTAGGTTCGGCTGAAGTGCCCTTGAGCAAGCCGCTGTTGTTGCAGGCAGCTCACTGCGCCGAGATTAGTGTGTGCTGAGTGTGTTTCACTAATTCACGGATTGGGATAAATGCAGAGATCAAATTTCCCTCACGGGATCAAGAAAGTACTTACTTATACTATTGTATAAGTATTTTATTACACTGCGGATGTCCTGCAGGCGGGACAATTGCAGTGCCCTCCACATCCCCCCAACATTCTAAATCAATTGTATGCACCATATTGCTATGTAGCATAGTAATGTTATACACCATTTGAAAGCTTGGACTCTTGGGAATCCACATATGATAACCTTTTTCATGTACAATCTGCATAGTGCTTTACATTGTCAGATAAATCGTACTGTGTCTCAATTAAATTTGATCAAAAATGCCCCCCCCCCCTCCTCCGCCTTTGGTGCTTCCCTACCTTCTAGCTGCAGTGTGTATCCCTTATCTCCTACAACACTCATTACCTTCTAGCTGCCCTGGTAACAAGCCCTGGTAGTGGGCCCCAGCTGTGTTGCCAAGACAAAATAAATGACCAAGAGGGCAGAATGTGGTCATTTCCAGAGATGTACAAAACCACCCTTTGCCACTCTCTGACAGTTCATCACACAGTCAATCTATTGGTACCAAACTAATATACTAGGCCTCGTCTTTCAAAAGAGGTCAAGCACTTGAACATAAGTCAAAGTATGTGGAAACAGGGCCATTGTTAATATGTGGTGTGCAATTTCGAGCAAAACCTCAAAATAGGGAGGTAAGTGAATGTTTTAATAAAGTGGGGTAATATATACTCCCTCATGCCATTAGCAGAGGTTTACAACATTAGTATTTTAATAAAGTGAGTCAGAATAAAGTGAAAACAGTCTTCAGTGCACGCACACACACACACAGAATCTTCAGTGTCCAGCATCTTTGCATTAGAACACAACATAATGTAGCTGGGTCTGCAGACCGTTCTAACTACAAATACACACACACACACACATACACACACACACACACACACACACACACACATAAACACACGCACACACGCACGCACCCACGCACGCACAAGCACAGACATGCACGCACACACACACACACACACATACACATACAGTAAGAGAGAGAGAGCAAGACAGAGAGGGAGAGGTGCTGCATCCAATTAAATTATGTAAACAGTAATCTACCAGTGGGATTTTAAACAAGCACCAGGGGTCCAAGGGATGTGTGTGTTTGAGAGAGTGAGAAAGAGAGAAAGAAAGAGAGTGCTTGTGTAATTGAGTATGCATGTATATGTGTTTGTAAAAGAACATTGGTGTGTGTGTGTGGTGCTGTTGACACAGCTGAAATCTCTTTGACTTAAAGTCTGAAAAGAATTAAACTAGTGTAGATCACAGCTGGACTACAGAGAAGAACACACACACACACATACACACACTCACACACAAACACTATAGAAGTCATTGCAGGATGCAATTTGTAGACCCCAAACACACACACCACACACACAAACACGTGTGCACACACACATACACACATAGACCCCTCCTCACACACCTGCATCTCTTCAGAGTGTAAAAAAGAGTTTCCTCTTCAGGTTGCCACGAGCAACAGTGACATTAATTATGAATGTGGCCAGTAATGGTTGCTGTGTTCGTGTGTGTTTTTCTGACACACACACACACACACACACACAGTTGAGTGTGTGATAAGACTGATTCTGTGGACGTTTGATCACGGAGCGCAAAGTGGAGGTTTTCCACTTTCCGTCTTTTTCGTCAAATCAACTAAATTATATAAAACTTATAAATTATATAAAATAAACTAAAGTTTGAAGTTTAAAGTTTGACCTGCTGATGAGAAAGCTGCTTGCTGAAAGATCACCTATTAACGTTACCAGATGTCCTCCAACCTGCAGCTGATCTGCCGTGCTAGCTCCCTTAACTAGCTGCAGCTGATCCGCCGTGCTAGCTCCCTTAACTAGCTGCTGCTGATCCGCCGTGCTAGCTACCTTAACTAGCTGCAGCTGATCCGCCGTGCTAGCTACCTTAACTAGCTGCTGCTGATCCGCCGTGCTAGCTACCTTAACTAGCTGCTGCTGATCCGCCGTGCTAGCTCCCTTAACTAGCTGTAGCTGAGAGAAGAACACACACACACACACACCTAGCTACCTTAACTAGTGTCAGAATATCAGGACTGGTACTGGCACTGTCTGCCCAAAGAGATCACCATAAGCCCAAAGAGATCTCCATCTGCCCAAAGAGATCACCATAAGCCCAAAGAGATCCAGAGCATCCAGATCTATACGATGGATCTAGATGGCTCTAACTGGACTGTTCAGGTTCACCAGTGTCTGCTTTGCTTACGCTAAGACAGTCACCTCTGCCCCATGGACTTATTTTTGATTATTAATGTTGTCCCAGTGTTTCCCATACATTGACTAATCTGTGGCGGGGCGCCACACAATAAAAATCGGCCGCCACATATAAATATTTTATGTTTCATTTAATGTAATTTAATTTAAATTAAATATAAGATCAAATCCTTGCATTGCCATTGAGCTGTGCTTTTTACAATCGCAGCCTTTCCTTGCCCCGCCCTGCTCTCTCTCATAGCCCGCTGCCCCTCCTCTGCATGTGCATTTAACTAAATATTCACGATTGTTGAAGGATTGTTGTTGCCACATAGAAGCATTGCTTAGAAGACGTCTGGCTAAACTGCTATTAAATCCGCTTAGCATCGTGACCATGCTGCGCAAATTTGTTCAAAACTGCTGCATTGAAGTTAACTCTGCTAAGATCTTATCACAACATAGGCTACATTGAAGAGACTAAACTAAGTTACGTTATGCAATCAAGCAGTATCTCAAAGCTAACGTTAGAATAGGCTACTGTTTGGATGTCGAATTTAGCATGCTTAGCCTACTTACAGCCAGTGTTGGGAACGTTACTTTAAAAAAGTAATTAGTTATAGTTACTCACTACTTGTTCCAAAAAGTAACTGAGTTAGTAACTGAATTACTCTATGATAAGAGTAACTCGTTACCAGGGAAAGTAACTATTTGCGTTACTGTTAAAAAAAAAGTTGCTATATGTCAAAGAATTTGGATTTTTTGAGCAGTTTTGAAAAGCCAGTTGAAATTAGTAGAACAGACAGGTGTTTGTAGGCTACATAACTTTCGATATTTATTAGATAGATAGATAGATAGATAGATACTTTATTGATCCCCAAGGGGAAATTGTACATCGACAGACCTACGGTTGACTTCAGCCTGTGTCATAGGTTTTTGTTGTGAGGCAGAAAGATCTAGCTTTTGCTGCTTGGAGGACATTGCTCCGAGTCCTTCTTTGCTAGTGGATGGCGAGCTATCATCTCTGGTGGAGGGGGGCTATCGGTGTTTTTGGCCACTAGCGTGTGTGAGATGCCTCATTAAATTAGAGTTGCTTACAACGGATGTCGACAAAGTCTTCGCTCCTGGACATAATGTACACATTACATGCACGTTCTTGCCTTTGACCACAATGAATTTGAAGTAGTGCTTATATCTCCACCTTGAAAATGCCAACTTTTCATCGGATTGCTCCTGACCTCTGCTGTTTCATCGAATCTCTACTTTAGCTGTTGCGTGTGTGTGGCGCGTGTGCTGGCTAGGGCTGTCACTTTACGTTCGAAAATCGATTGCACAATCGATTGGACCAAACAACACAAGTTTCGAAAACTAAAATAGGGAATCGATTTTAACCAAATATGAACACTATTAATTTTAAACGAATTAAACAAAATTCACAAACAAGAATATAAGAATAGAAAAGAATTCCGAAGTGCAGTAAGCATTGCGAAAGCTACAAAGAAAATTCCCACCAATTTTACGCACCGGAAACAGCTGTTTCAATCAGCTGCTGTGCTGCTCGGGTTTTGCCAAAAATGGAGGACAACGCGATCAACCTGTGCGACATGAGAGAGAGGAGTGATAGGCCCTAATAACTTGAGGAGTGTGGAAGTACTTCGGATTTTTGGTATATCAAACTATGGAGAAGAACAAAGCGGTAGGCTATGCAAACTGTGCAATGGAGTTCTACGTAGGCGAAATTTGTTTGACATTTCTAATCGTAAACACAGCTACGTTGAAGCCTGCAGTAATGTTTGTCACTGATGTAATGGCAGGATACTCGGCTTATTGTTTTTCGAGAATGTAGCACTCCTGTTTGTCATTGTGCACGAATCTTCACGCCAATAAATCATCAGAAATATTGCTGGCTTGCGTCTACAAGCACCCTCTTTACGTTCGTCCTAATGCCTGTTATTTTTTTGTGGATTGGCCTATATTTGGCGTTGAAAATGGAAACGTCTTTAGACATGAAAAATCGATTTTACAATCGATTCCATGAACACTTATGTCTCAATAATCGAACAGGATTTTTTCACAAAAGTGACAGCCCTAGTGCTGGCAAGTGTGTAAAAACACTGGCTCTGATTGGCTATCATGAAACTTGACTCTGCCTTAGCCAATCCTAATCGCTTACGTCATTATTAACCCACCTCCTCACTAGCTGTGAGCCAGGGGTGCGTTCGGATTACACAGTTTATTCAATCAATGCAAAGTAAGTAACGCACCGCATTTAACGTCCAGTAACGTTAACGGCGTTGTAACGTTGTAAAAAGTAATTAATTAGATTACTCCGTTATTGACAAATTAACGCTGTTAGTAACGCCGTTATACTTAAACGCCGTTACTCCCAACACTGCTTACAGCTGCTTGTCAATTCGTTGAAGGGCTCATTTTATTGACTCTGAATATTTCCCGATGTAAATGGAAGTGGAAAAGTGTTTTCCAAAATTCAAAAGTGCTTGTCCCAAGGAGAAGTACGAACCTTTATTTTAACTATTTAGAAAACGTTATGAATTGCATCCACACATCAGCAGCCTTTAAACTGTGTTACAATTGCAATTTGCAAGGGTTCCCTCACGAACGTCTTATGACAGGCACTCAATTAGACCTCCCCCCCGTTGTCCAAGTCAGCTACCGCCACAAATTGAATCCAATTCTGTGGGAAACACTGTGTCCATGTCCATGTCCATGACCCGCCTGTGTGAAATGCTTTGAGTAGCCATTTGTGCTAGAAAATGCTCTATATAAAAGTATTGCAGTTATTCAATTCAGTTCAAGTCGACTTTATAGGGGTGGATGTGTCCAAGTGTTCTTTATAGGGGTGGATGTGTCCAAGTGTTCTTTATAGGGGTGGATGTGTCCAAGTGGTCTGTATAGGGGTGGATGTGTCCAAGTGGTCTGTATAGGGGTGGATGTGTCCAAGCGTTCTTTATAGGGGTGGATGTGTCCAAGTGGACTTTATAGGGGTGGATGTGTCCAAGTGTTCTATATAGGGGTGGATGTGTTCAAGACCAGTGGTCATTTTCCTATCTATCTCTCATACCGTATTTGAGTCCAAATGCCGATGGCGACCCGAGTTCGAGTCTGACCTATACCTAAATGTAATTAAATAATTAAAATATACCTATATTAAATTAAATAAAAAACATAATACAAATGTAATAAAAAATATAATTCTTCTTGTTCATATCCGTGCCCTCTTTCTCTTCTCTCTTCACACATGGCTAAAGTGTGTGTGTGTGTGTCTGTGCGTGTGTGTGTGTCTGTCTGTGTGTGTGTTTGTGTGTGTGTGTGTGTGTGTGTGTATGTGCGTGTGATTTGACCTTTTTTCCATGACCCTTGTGCACTCAGTAGATCAATCAGCCTTAAGGTCACAAACACACTCTCTCTCACACATACACACACACACACACACTCTTTCTCATACACACACACACACACACACATGCGTGTGCACTTACAGACACACACACACACACACACACACACACAAATAGACACAGACATACACACACCTCCTCTACCCAGAGTTTATTGGCCCTGGGCCAGAGCACATATGAGGGTTTGAGTTTAGCGTTGCCTCTGCACCTTCAAAGGGCTGTCACACACACACACACAGACACACACACACACACACACAGACAGACACACACACACACACACACAGACAGACAGACACACACACACACAGACAGACAGACAGACACACACACACACACACACACACACACACACACACACGGGTTTAAGTTCTGAGTTTAGCGTTAATGGCCTCTGCACCCAGCCAGGGCTGTCACAACTGTGCAGCCAACTAATCTCTCTCTCTCTCTCTTTCTCTCTATCTCTCTCTCTTTCTCTCTCTCTCTCTCTCACTCTGTCTTTTTCTCTCTCTTTCCCTCTCTCTCTCTCACACACACACACACAAACTATCTCTCTCTCTCTCTCACGCACACACACACACAAACTCTCTCTCTCATGCACACACACACACACACACACACACACAAACACAAATGGTCTCTCTTTCCCCCATACAAACACACACACACACACACACACACACAAATGGTCTCTCTCTCCCCCATACAAACACACACACACACACACACACACAAATGGTCTCTCTCTCCCCCATACGTGCCCGTCAGGACCATGGACAGCTCCCTATTTCATTCTCCTTCACTCACTGTCTCTATCTCTCTCCATCTCTTTCTCTCTTTCCCTCTTTCCCTCTCTCTCTATCTATCTCCATCTCTTTCTCTCTTTCCCTCTCCCCCCCCCTCTCTCTCTCTGTGTGTGTGTGTGTGTGTGTGTAAAGCTGGCTGCAGTTGTAATGCATAATAGTACTCATTGCTTTCTCCCTCAGGAGAAAACTGTATGAACACTTACACACAGTCATTCTCTCTCTCTCTCTCTCTCTCTCTCTCTCTCACACACACAAACACACTCACACACACACACACACACACACACAGAAAACCTCATTTAGTTATTAAAACATCCATCTTCAGCTGAGTCATTACTTGCGCTCTGCTCACATCAGGCACGAATTAAACACACACACACACACACTGTTGGTCACACATATTCTGACACACATACACACACACACACACTTTTGGGCAGATTGACTGACTGTATAGTGTGTGCAGATGTATTGAGAGTAGTGGGGGGGTACATGAATGTGTCAAAGTGTGTGTGTGTGTGTGTGTGCGTGAGAGAGACACATTGTGTGTGTGTGAGAGTGCATCTGTGTGTGTGTGTGTGTGTGTTTCTGACATTGTGTTGAGAGAATGTGTGTGTTATTGAATTGGTGTATGTGTGTTATGAAATATTCAATATATCTTAGACAAAGGGGGGGTGTGGGTGTATGTGTGGGTGGGTGTGCGTAGGTGTATGTGTGTGTGTGGGGGGGGGTGTGTGTGGGTGTGTGTGTGTGTGTGGGTGTGTGTGTGGGTCGGTGTGGGTGTATGTGTGGGTGTGTGTCCAGGTCTGTGGGTGTGTGTGAGCAAATAGAAATGATAAAAGAAAGGAAGTATATGTAAGGGATAATGTATAGAACGCCGACAGGGCGAACTGGACCCCGACGCACAGGGGAGGAAGGTACCAATACCTTGATGAAATATTACTCAAGTACAAGTTAAAATACCCATCTGAAAATGTACTCAAGTAAAAGTAAAAAGTAGTTCATTTAAAATGTACTTTAAGTAAAAGTTACTTAGTTTTTGGGGGGGGGGGGCGGGGCACCAGAACAACCAGTTTTACCAAAGACTTTCTAATACAGCACTCAAAAAATCCTCCATAGTAATGCATGGGGTTAGTTTGTAACGCCAATAGTTGTCTACACATATCACAACCCTTCCTCGGCAAAACGTCGACATGTGAATACATTGAGCCAGTCATGTGGTGTGTTGTAAAATACATTGAGCCAATCAAGTGGTGTGCTGTGAAGACATCGTGCCAATCATCTGTTGTGATCTCGCTGCTGGAGCAAGATTGGTGTCGTGAAGCCTTACGCACACGCATTTCTGCTGAAATAGATGCACGATAAGTGCCCAAAAAGTGTTGCAATATGGCCGCCGAGTGGAGGTACTTGCCTGAAAAGGACATTGAGAAATGGAGATCTATGTGAAAAATCACCGGAGTTCTCCTTTAAGTTTGAGCAGTAGTTGATTTTCAAAGTTAGTTGCACTCATCCTTGGGTCGCTTTGCACTGAACAGTAATCCAGCACAACTGAAAAGCCCCTCACAGGCAGCTGAGGCAGGCAGGCCAATATTGAGTTGCAGAGAGTTTTTTTTATATTTGGAAACGAGCAGAAGGTTCAGCAGATTAAAGGCCGTCGTACTGGGGGGGAAAGTGGGAAGAAACTGGTTACAGATGCATTTCAAAACTTCAGAACCTTCCAGTAAGCAGCATGGGAGCCATTATCTGCAAGTGGAAGGAACATCACTGCATCATCAACCGGCCATGCACAGGATCTCCTCGTAATATTTCTGACCAGGGAGTCAGAAGGATAGTCAATTCCAAGAGCCAAGGACCACTCAAAGAAAGCTCCAGAAAGACTTGAAGGCAGCCAATTCAATTAAACAGTTCTGGAAGTAACTAAAGATCAGGATTCACAAGAGGGACCCCTGGAATCTGTTTAGAACAATGGGCCAAAATCAGACCTGATACTGCGACTAATAAGTTTTGTCATACAGGTATGTCTTGAAGCTGTCATTACAAACAAAGGCTTTTCCCCAAAGTATTGAAGAAATTTCAGTAGGCACGTTCAATACTTTTTTCCTGTGTCATTCCACTTTAATACACAAAACTCTTATGTTTGGATTTTTTATATGTGTGTTAATATAATGTGTGGTGAAAATTTCGAATAGACTCACTGGAAGTTTAGGCTAATTACTGAAAAAAAAAAAAAGCGTTCAATACTTATTTCCACCATATATTTATTTAACCTGAATATTTTAACTTCCAAATTAAATGTCAAAATGAATGTCAGATGAAATTTAAAGTTTGACTGACTGGATTTAATAGTGAAAACTGTGTAAGGTCACTCTCACTCTCCCTTGCTAAAGAGCTAAATGGTTTAGTCCGCCTGCACGATTCATAAGGTAGTCTATCTTTAGTTTATTAGTTGAGCATCGCTAGTAGTAGACCGCTAATTGTTGTGCTGCTGGTGTCTTTCTCCAAGAAAGCCAAGTAAGGTTACTAAAAACAAAGGCCAAAACAGGAAAAAGAGAGACATCAAAATGAGGGGAAACAACTGCTAATAAACTTTTTTCCAGAGAAAGGTGAGCACAAACGTCAAAACACGAAATCCCATGGTGTTTGCTTAAATATGTCCGCAATCATTAGTGCTAAAACGAACTGAGACAACCGATTGGAATAGCGGAAAATACTCTTTCATAGGTTAGGCTAATCTGATGCATTTCGTGATCCAGTCTCCATCACTTTCAGAAAGACTGCATGGCGCCAGCTTGATTCATGTCCTGTTGTAGGCTACATGCTGATCATTATCACTAGGCTAGTGGTTTAGGGCGCGTTTTCTTTTCTCTCCCTTTCCGTTTTGGTTAGTCTTTTTTTTTACTCAAGAAACGGATGGGATTTGTGATGTAGCGAAGTACAATACTTCACTCAAAATGTAATCAAGTAAAATTTAAAATACCGATTTTATAAACTACTTAAAAAATACAAAATACACAGAAAAACTACTCAATACAGTAACGTGAGTAAATGTGTTTCATTACTTTTCACCTCTGCATCAGACACCTTAGAGTCGCCTCACATGTGGGAAACAAGTGGGAAACACAAGCTGATGGTGCGTTACTACTGGGCACATGTGGGAAACACAAGCTGATGGTGCGTTACTACTGGGCACATGTGGGAAACACAAGCTGATTACTACTGGGCACATGTGGGAAACACAAGCTGATGGTGCGTTACTACTGGGCACATGTGGGAAACACAAGCTGATTACTACTGGGCACAAGTGGGAAACACAAGCTGATTACTACTGGGCACATGTGGGAAACACAAGCTGATGGTGCGTTACTACTGGGCACATGTGGGAAACACAAGCTGATTACTACTGGGCACATGTGGGAAACACAAGCTGATGGTGCGTTACTACTGGGCACATGTGGGAAACACAAGCTGATGGTGCACTACCATCTGGGAACCTGGAACAGCAACCTCAGGGCAGAGCTTAGATGGGGCCCAAAACATCCAGTCTGACCCCACTGAGCCTGTGCATCCAGCCTGACCCCACTGACCCCACTGAGCCTGTGCATCCAGCCTGACCCCACTGAGCCTGTGCATCCAGCCTGACCCCACTGAGCCTGTGCATCCAGCCCGACCCCACCAGCTTGCCCACCAGCACTTTGCTTCTGTGTCAGGGAATTTAATAAAGACAGATGGGCTCGTCCACCACAGCTGTGGGCCAGAGGTGTGTGTGTGTGTGTGTGTGTGTGTGTGTGTGTGTGACAGTGAGACAGATAGAGACATAGAGAGAGAGATAAGGTGAAGAAGTAAAACATGTCACTGTGGAAAGCGGATATTAAGAGAGAGACAGAGATACATGAAATGTGTACAGAACCAGAACATGGACGTGTGTGTGTGTGAGTGTGTGTGTGTGTGAGTGTGTGAGAGTGTGTCTGACTCAGGGGCTTTGATGTGGCAGTAGATTTTCACAGTGTGTGTCCAAGGCCTTTTACTACTGGTGTGTGTGTGTGAGTTTGTGTGTGTGTGTATATGCGGTGTAGATCAATACCTAATCAGAGTATTGATCAGGTAACAACTCTTAACACAGAGTTTGCTTTTGCGCGATCACTCTTAAATTGCTTATTGGAAGTCCC
>NW_027468674.1:2488674-2493674 GCF_046254945.1 Alosa pseudoharengus
AGTGGTTAAAGTGTTTTTTCTCAGTGTAAATTGACCCCAGGGTGTTTTCTGCATTAAAAGTATTTTTCATTGATCAACCACTACAGAGCTTGCTCCCATATATATTATAGCCCCAAAACGCAAACAGTGGATTATATAGGGGCCATGAGCGAAACCCGTAGCATCTTTTAACCAGAAATATTGTTCAAAACAGCACCAAACTCTCAGCACTCACACATAAAACCAACAATGTAGTTAGCAAACCCGGAGTTTATTAGAGCAGACTGTTAATGTCACAGAAGACTGAGATCTCACACGGAGCATGATGACTATTGGCGGAAGTTGATGCCTTATATGGACTTTCCTTGGAGAGGAGCTGGTAGGTGCACAGTTGGTAAGTGTTCTTAACAGTCTCCTGCGCATCTTGCAGGCAGGCAAAGGTGAAAGGTCATGACGTTGATAGCCTATGACATCACCCACCCGCAGCAGCGCAGGTAGACGAGGCTACCAACTTTACTTCTACATTATTACTTTTAAACATTTTTTATTCTCGAATAATTGAACAGAATAATTGAATAATTAAACAGGCCTGCACAACATAGTTTATCCATATTGCGCTGTATTATGGTGTCAGTGACCAATCGGCCTCAACAGGAGTAAACAAAGATTAGTCACACTGCATGTCATGTAAACAAGTTTGGATAATGAATGTTTTTTTTTTTTTTAAACATTCTACCTTTTCCCATTAACTCAGGTTACAAGACATTAAAGCCACTGAAAGCTAGTGACAAGCTCCCTTTAGTCAGCCAGTTAAAGCTACATTGTGTAATCTCATGGGTTAATTTTTGGGGGAAATTCTCCCATCTAGTGGTGAGATGGTATATTGCAACAATGTTTTTCTGAAAAAAAAATGCTAACATACCAGCTATTAACAAAAGCTTCAGCAGTGAGTGGTTACAGCACAAAACTACAGGCTGCGTGAAAGACTTGCAAATTGCTGTGTGTGTGTGTGTGTGTGTCTTTGTGCGTGTGTGTGTGTGTTTGTGTGTATGTGCGTGTGAGCGAGTGTGTGTTTTTGGCGTGTGTGTGTGCGTGCGTGTGTGTGTGCGTGTGTGTGCGTGTGTGTGTATGTGTGCGTGCGTGCGTGCGTTTGTGTGTGTGTGTATATGTGTGTGTGCGTTTGTGTGTGTGTGCGTGTGTGTGTCTGTGTGCATGCGTGTGTGCGTGTGTGTGCGTGTGCTTGTGTGTGCGTGTGTGTGTGTGTGTGTGTGTGTGCATGAGTGTGTGTGTGTGTGTATGTGTGTGTGTGTGTGTGTGCTTGGTGGTGGGAGGAACTCTGAGGTCTTTGATGCTCCACATGGCCACTGTCACCAAAAGCACTTCAAAGAACGAGGGACAGAGAGGAGGAGAGGAAGAGAGGAGATATAAAACAGAGAGGAGAACGAGGGACACAGAGGATGAGGAGAGGAAGAGAGGAGGATGAGAGGAGGATGAAAGGAGGATGAGAAGAGGAAGAGAGCAGGAAGAGAGGGTGAAAGGAGGATGAGAGGAGGAAGAGAGGAGGAGAGGAGGAATAGATAAATAGATAGATAGATAGATAGATAGATAGATACTTTATTGATCCCCAGGGGGAAATTCAAGAATTCTGGGGTTGAAATTCTTGAGGGTGAAAGGAGGAAGAGAGGAGGATAAGAAAAATGAAAGGAGGAAGAGAGGAGGATAAGAAAAATGAAAGGAGGAAGATGAGAGAGGGTGAGCAGTAGAGGTGCAGAACAAAATGAAAAGAGGCAGGTGGAAAAAGAGGAGGAACATAAAAACACACAGGAAACACACACACACACACACACACATTATATACACACACACGTGCACACACACACACACACTCTAACACATCTGTCCACAGCATGGAGCTGTTCCTATATTCCTCTGTGATTCATATCCTCAGCATCTGACCAGAGCTCTAATAGAGACTTACTGACAGCACATCCATCACACACACACACACACACACGCACGCACACACACACGCACACACACGGATGCATGTGCACACACGCACACACACGCGCACACACACTCAGACAGACACACACACACATTCACTCTCACACACCCTTCCCTCCCACTCAACCTTTTAAGTGGTCAAGTAAGTTGATCACCTGACCTTACTCTCCACTCATCACCACCATCACACCATCATAAGCATTTCTCCATCATCACACCATCATAAGCATTTCTCCACCATCACACCATCATAAGCATTTCTCCATCATCATCACACCATCATAAGCATTTCTCTATGTGTGTGTGTGTGTGTGTGTGTGTGTGTTTATCCACCATCATCACACCATCATAAGCATTTCTCCTCAGTCAACCTGGTTGGGTCTGTGCGCATGTGTGTGTATGCATGTGTGTGTGTGTATGTGTGTGTGTGTGTGTGTGTATGTGCGTGTCAAGTCTCAAGTCATTGAGGGGCAAGTTCAAGTCAAGTCTCAAGTCTTTTGTCACGAGTCCAAGTCAAGTCTGAAGTCTCTAGCCATCTGATCTAGATAGATAGATACTGTAGATAGATAGATACTTTATTGATCCCCAGGGAAAATTCCATCTGAAAAAATAATGTCTCAAAAAATGATCTGCCCCTAGCACTGAATTGAAGCATGTCCTGCAGCTACCATCTGATCTGCCCCTAGCACTGTATTGATGTAATGTGTGTGTGTGTGTGTGTGTGTGATCTGTCCCTAGCACTGTATTGAAGCATGTCCCGTAGCTACATCTGATCTGCCCCTAGCACTGTATTGATGTAATGTGTGTGTGCGTGTGTGTGTGATCTGTCCCTAGCACTGTATTGAAGCATGTCCTGTAGCTACCATCTGATCTGTCCCTAGCACTGTGTTGAAGCATGTCCTGTAGCTATCATCTGATCTGTCCCTAGCACTGTGTTGAAGCATGTCCTGTAGCTACCATCTGATCTGCCCCTAGCACTGTATTGAAGCATGTCCTGTAGCTACCATCTGATCTGCCCCTAGCACTGTGTTGAAGCATGTCCTGTAGCTACCATCTGATCTGCCCCTAGCACTGTGTTGAAGCATGTCCTGCAGCTACCATCTGATCTGTCCCTAGCACTGTGTTGAAGCATGTCCTGTAGCTATCATCTGATCTGTCCCTAGCACTGTGTTGAAGCATGTCCTGTAGCTATCATCTGATCTGTCCCTAGCACTGTGTTGAAGCATGTCCTGTAGCTACCATCTGATCTGCCCCTAGCACTGTATTGAAGCATGTCCTGTAGCTACCATCTGATCTGCCCCTAGCACTGTGTTGAAGCATGTCCTGTAGCTACCATCTGATCTGCCCCTAGCACTGTGTTGAAGCATGTCCTGCAGCTACCATCTGATCTGTCCCTAGCACTGTGTTGAAGCATGTCCTGTAGCTATCATCTGATCTGTCCCTAGCACTGTGTTGAAGCATGTCCTGTAGCTACCATCTGATCTGCCCCTAGCACTGTATTGAAGCATGTCCTGTAGCTACCATCTGATCTGCCCCTAGCACTGTGTTGAAGCATGTCCTGTAGCTACCATCTGATCTGCCCCAAGCACTGTATTGAAGCATGTCCTGTAGCTACCATCCATACAGTGCAGTATCAAATCCAGTTGTAGGATAACATTATGTTGTCTACTGCAATGCAATCTGAAGAAACACAAATTATACAACAATTGGGTTCTATGGAACAATGTATTTGTTTCTGATTGGCTGAGAGACGTTCCATGACTTGGAATATCCCTGGACATTTCAACTCAGACTTTGCACAGCTAATAATAAATCACTCCGCGATACAATGCGAAGATTTGACACAATGTTCTCATCCCAGCTCTCCACTATTTTAAGCAATGGGTTACTCCTTAGCAAACCATAACGAAACAGTGCTTCACCACATCTGTGGATTAAGCCACACAGTCAACTCAATGTAAGTACGATAAACGAGGATGCTCTCAGCATTGCCAGCATTGTGTATAATATAATTGTCACTTGGAGGAGACTTGTAGATAACTAACGTTAGCATAATTAGCTAACCGCTGCTAACGTGCTAGCATCGTCACATCAGGCTGTGCACAGTAGTGTAACATTTATTCACCATAAATTCATAAAGTTGAGTGGTTCTGCAATGTAGACTATGTTTCCATTTGCAGTACCATGTCCCTTACATGACATGGCCCATTGTCCTTGTAACATGCATTCAGCAAACCTAGATATGAATGTGATTTCAGCCCGACTTTTAAAATTTCTTGCAAGAAGACATTTAAACCACAAAGACCCGTAACGAGGGATCTGGAATGTTGGTTACCTAGCAACCAAGTCGCTGTCTATTGAAAAGGGAATTATATTTTGATGCGTAAGAACGATGTCGAAAGTAACATTTTTAAACAATAATGGGGTGTTTTCAGATTATTTAGTTTGTGGTAGAATTGTTGTATAAAAGCAATATAGCACTCGTGATCGTGGGATTGGTCATGGATATATTACCACGGCTGTTGTTGCCTGCGCCACTTGGCCTCTGGCCTCGTGGCTACGGCCGAACAACACCTGTGGGAATATCCATGACCAACCCCACTCTCACTCGTGCTATATTGCTTAATTAAGAACTCTGATTTAATATGTTTTTTTCCAATAGTTTATTTTGCTTGCTACAACCGACATGTGAAATGCCTGTGTGTGTGTGTGTGTGTGTGTGTGTCCAGTGTTACTGTAGAGAAATGCCTGTGTGTGTGTGTGTGTGTGTGTGTGTGTGTGCCCAGTGTTACTGTAGGGAAATGCCTGTGTGTGTGTGTGTGTGTGTGTGTGTGTCCAGTGTTACTGTAGGGAAATGCCTGTGTGTGTGTGTGTGTGTGTGTGTCCAGTGTTACTGTAGGGAAATGCCTGTGTGTGTGTGTGTTTGTGTGTCCAGTGTTACTGTAGGGAAATGCCTGTGTGTGTGTGTGTTTGTGTGTCCAGTGTTACTGTAGGGAAATGCCTGTGTGCACTGG
>NW_027468674.1:2498674-2518674 GCF_046254945.1 Alosa pseudoharengus
AAGTGACACATGGAGGGAGAAAGAGGGAGAGAGAGAAAGAGAGACATGGAGAGAGAGAAAGCAAGTGACACATGGAGGGAGAAAGAGGGAGAGAAAGAGAAAGCGAGTGATACATGGAGAGAGAGAGTGTTAGGTGGACTGTGCTGCTCCCCTGACTGTTAAACACTGAACTCACTGAACCTTTCAGAGTCCACCCAAAACCTAGAAACACACACACACACACACACACTCTCTCTCTCTCTTTCAGAGTCCACCCAAAACCTACAAACACACACACACACACACACACTCGCTCTCTCTCTTTCAGAGTCCACCCAAAACCTAGAAACACACACACACACACACACACACTCGCTCTCTCTCTCCCCTCTCTCTCTCTCGTGCATGCTGGGATTGTGTGTGTGCCGTGAGAGTGAGTATGACTGAGTGCCGCCTGTGGCTATCTTTAAACTCTACCTTTTGTTTGTCATGATACGTGTTGTTTCATTGTTTTTTATCTAATTGTTGGGACTTAGAGTATTGGTTGACTGATTTGGGTTGGGGGTGAAGCGGAACTTGCCTCCGGCCCACAGCTGGTCGGGGTGTAAGAGTGGGATTTGAGGCCTTGACACGTCGTCATGGTGTGAAGGTGATCTCTGGTGTTAGTGTGGAGGCCTTGACACGGCGTCATGGTGCGAAGGTGATCTCTGATGTTAGTGTGGAGGATTTGAGGCCTTGACACAGTGTCATGGCGTGAAGGTGATCTCTGATGTTAGTGTGGAGGATTGTAGTCTGGCGATTGGGGAAACTGTGGGTCACGGTAACATAGTATCAGCCTCGCCAATGAAGAACGCTGTTGTTCTTTTCCTCAACAGTATCGCCAAGGCAAATGAAATTGTCCAAAGTGTTGTTGTGCTCAATGGCATGGTCCAAAGTGGTGTCGTGCTCAATGGCACGCTCCATCCTGTTGACCCCTGAGCTTGCCCTCGACTAAGATTGTCATTTCGAATATTTCCCCGTTTCTTTGTGAAAGATTACTTGGTACTGAGCTTTTGCGGTGTTGTTTCTCCAATCAAGAAAATTCCAATTGGCTGCAAATCGCCGTTACTTAAGCATGTTCCGTCCCTCTGGAGACAAGTTTACATAGACAGTGGTGATGAGCTCAATCATTTAACGTTGACGGGTCTTACTATATAGTTTTTGTGACATCTGATACCGCCATGAAATGTTTTGGTTGTGGGATGATAAGGCATCTTGTCCACGCCTGCCCATCTAATTCTAACAGTGAGGATGTCGGAGGGCAAATGTTTTGGTTGTGGGATGATAAGGCATCTTGTCCACGCCTGCCCATCTAATTCTAACAGTGAGGATGTCGGAGGGCAAATGTTTTGGTTGTGGGATGATAAGGCATCTTGTCCACGCCTGCCCATCTAATTCTAACAGTGAGGATGTCGGAGGGCAAATGCCCGCAGCAGCCAGTGCCGAAGGCGGCAAATCTTCGACTGGTGACTCTGGGGAGGCCGGGTCTGTGGCGGAGGAGTCTGTGTGTGTGTGTGTGTTTGTGTGTGTGTGTCTGTGGCGGAGGAGTCTGGGGAGGCCGGGTCTGTAGCGGAGGAGTCTGGGGAGGCCGGGTCTGTGGCGGAGGAGTCTGGGGAGGCCGGGTCTGTAGCGGAGGAGTCTGGGGAGGCCGGGTCTGTGGCGGAGGAGTCTGGGGAGGCCGGGTCTGTAGCGGAGGAGTCTCTGTGTGTGTGTGTGTTTGTGTGTGTGTGTGTCTGTGGCGGAGGAGTCTGGGGAGGCCGGGTCTGTGGCGGAGGAGTCTGGGGAGGCCGGGTCTGTGGCGGAGGAGTCTGGGGAGGCCGGGTCTGTAGCGGAGGAGTCTGCCCAACCCGAGCCTGGAGTGGAGGAACCCGCAGTGTCCAGCGGCTTGATGTCTACAGTAGATGGACACGAGGCTGCAGGACATCCACCACCTTAACGCACCACTACCGTCCTTAATGCATTGTATAACAACCCTCATAGTAATATTTTACATTTTTCAAATGTATTTGTTGCTTTTATTTTTCCTTCTAACTTGCTGAGGCCCCCTGGGCACCCCCTCGCGGCCCCCAATTTGAAAACCACTGGTCTATATAATAGTGACAACACTTGTTGTATAGTGTCTTCGGGGTGCCGGATATAGGTGCATGAACAACATGTGCCCTTAACAACACAGGAGATTCGGGAGATTGGCTGGGACCGATAGCCGAGCAAATTCGAGGAGACGATAAAGGCTTACGCATGGACATTTTTTATTGAGAAACTTTTCCTGTACAACGAGACACGCCCAGAGCTGTCGCTGGGTAAGCGATGGAAAGTCTATGGCAAGCGATTTTAACATTTACCCGCTAGACTGGATATGTATTGCAGATATCTGTAATTCAGTTTTGCCTAGTCAAAACGAACATTTTAGATATCCGCAATTGAATTCTTCCTATCCATAATTGTCATTTCAGATATCCACAAAGACATTCTTCCTAGGACAAATGACGCCACATTTGCCATTCATTTCTATGGGGTTTATCATTACGGATATCTACAATTCAGTTGCAGATATCCACTATGTGAATTACGGATATCTGCAATTGAATTGTAGATATCTGTAATTCCAGTTAGAGATATCTACAATTTGATTCTGACTAGTCATAACTCCAGTTGAAGATATCTTTAATTCACTTCAATTCAAGATATCTACATGTTCCTTTTCAGATATCTTGAATTAAGTTTTGACTAGGCGAAATGACATTGTAGATATCTGTAAATGGAATTTTGACTAGTCAAAATGACGTTGTAGATATCTCAAACTGGAGTTAGGGATAGTCATAATTTGATTGTAGATATCTATTATCAAGTTATAGATATCTTGAATGAGTTTTGATTAGAGATATCTGAAATTGGAGATATCTATAACTTTCATTCTGCCTAGTCAAAATGTAATTATAGATATCTTGAATTAGAGTTTTGACTAGGCGAAATGACGTTAGAGATATCTGTATTGCTATGCAAATTAGGCCCGCATCCCACTTTAGGCGGGAGAAGAGCGTGTTGTTGTTCAAATCATCAAATCACATAGCACCTGTTAACTGTTAACTTTGTAATTAGCACTAATTAGCACCATGTCAGAGCAGCCAGAGGGCGAAGGAGTTTTTAATCGTCTTTTTAATGCTGCAGCCTATGCAAGACAGGAGCTGGCAGCAAGAATTGATGATTCAATGTTGCTTTGATTTTTTCGATTACAGCCAACACCATTATGAATGGAATTTCCTGTAGATGGTGCTGGTGCATTTAGTAGCCTAGGCCTACTAATTTATGTAGGCTACGAAACAGAGATCAAGCCAGTTGATAACGTGAGAGTCTAATAAACCTGCACGGTGTCCCTGAGTTTTAGTTATTTTAGATGTCAACAAGACATTACAGCCTGCTTATTCTTCTTCCATTCATAGAAATAAGGAAATAAGCCCACTTTTTCTTCGATTATGTTGGGGAGGGGAAATTAGCTGACAGAGAATGTCTAATAAGTAGATGGGCTCTGCTACGGAACTAGAGCAACGTCTTGCACAATAATTTGCACTAGTCATAATGACGTTTGAGATATCTTCACCTTTCATTCTGCCTAGTCAAAACTGAATTAAAGATATCTGCAATTGCCATTTAAGATGTGTGACGAGTTGAATGTTGTTTTCAACGATGTGATGACAGATATCTGTAATTCAGTTTTGCCTAGTCAAAACTAAATTACAGATATCTCTATCTGACGTTTCGACTAATCACAATTACGTTACAGATATCTTGAATGACAATTCCAACTATCCAAAATGTAATTGCGACTAGTCAGAAAGACGTTGTTGATATCTACAATGTTAATTCCAGATAGTCAAACTTAGCGGGTAAATGATAAAATCGCTTGCCATAAAAGTCTGGAGACCTGGCCCTGTCGGATTTTGTTAGCATGTTTGTTCCAAGGGTAGGGTGATAAATACATTTGGACCGAAACATGCTGCCAAGAGACTTTGGAAACAAAATTGAAATGAGATTTGTGAACCAAACCTTGTGTGAATAAAATGTGAGAAAGACACCCAAGCCAAGGAATGGTCAAGGAGTTTTTGCCAGTGATATAACTTTGAAGTATATGAAATTGCTATGTTTGAAATGTAATCATATTTTGAAGTGTAAACCTGTGCAAAGTTAATTCATGTTTTGAAATGGAATTTGTTGTATGATGTATAATCATATCAGCAATGATGCAGGTGACTGTGTAAGGACCAGGTGCAGAACACAATGCTCATGCAACCACACGAGGGTAGGCTGTTTGCAAAGCCTACACTAGACAAACCACAAAAGAACACAGGGTGCTCAGAGATGTCTGAGGGGAACAATACCCAGAAAAGCAAGCGTAAACGTTGCAGACATGAGTATCCTGTTTGGGGGGTCGTAGCACGGTAAATCACCGGACTGTCAGAAAACCTGCACGAACCAGAATTGGGTGAACGTTCAACGTACCATAGTCAGACCACAGAGTATAAAAAGAGAGAGAGAAAATAAGTTTGCAGAGTTTCGAGAATTGGGACTTTGAGAGTTTAAAGCGGAGGGTTGAGACCAGAAGGTGGGGGGGGGGGGGGGGGGTGGATGTACGGTCATGCTGGGCCTCTTCTTAATTACCATGGGAAGAACTAAGAAGTACTCTTATTTTACACTGTATTCCCAAACAGTGTTGTAAACTCAATAAAATTGCAGAGCTGTACTCAAAGCTGCCATATTGTTCAGGCACCACAAAAGTTGTCTCTTAGCCACTCACTTACTTAGTGTCACTTACTGTCTTACTTAGCTCTTAGTATATGAGTGGAACTGACCCCCAAACTCATTTCTTTCAAGAGTGGATTGAAATTACGTCTGACGTAATAAAGACGAGCAACTTCATTGGTTAGGTTCATATCAACATGGCAAATAACTTAATAACCTACACAAACCAACATAAACCAATAAAAAAAAAAATCGGTAATCACAATGAATGGTGAATTAACTAGTCTACGATCGATTGTGGTAGTTGTAAATTGATACACTTTGACATTGTAGGCCTAAGGCTAATTGTTTGCAAGGACTGGTGCGCACCCGGATGTAGGCAGGCAAGCTGCAAGCAATCAGTGAGATGATCCATCAATCATCATCAGACTGCAAGCCTTATAGCCTCTACTACACAAAGGTAAGAACATCAATCATCATCAGACTGCAAACCTTATAGCCTCTACTACACAAAGGTAAGAAGGCGCCTTAATGAAGGTGTACTTTGTTTATTTATTTGTGTGCCGTCTTCCAGCGGGCAGACAGCTAAAGTGTAGGCTATGTAAGAGAGTGCTTTTGCGGGCTAGCTGCAGGTTTTAGCGAGTTAACTAAAGTTTGTTGTCTGAGCTGTCAGCCAGCCAGCCAGCCAGCCTGTTGTTGCACTACTTTAGTGGAAACTGGACAGACAAACAGTATGGTTTTGCATTACCAAAGATCCTTTTATCGACCGTTTCTGGTGTGGCCTACTTTGGCCGCGCAGGTTAGACACCAAAGCAACGTTTCATAAGTTGGAAATCAAATACATGACACGCACAAACAGGCAGCGCACTTTTAAACATTTTATTAGTAGCCTACCATAAGCCGCCATAAGCTATATGGTTCGCATTAGCTGCTAGATGTAATGCAAAGTAACACTGCAGGGTAATTCTTCAACTATGATACTTTTCTTGTCCTTGGAAGAAATAAGAAAAACTAAAAAATATTTAGGCTACTTTTGTTTTTGGTGGTGGAAATGACATGGTGACGTGGTGGAAATGGCATTGCCCTAAAAACACAGTTTATTTGCTTCATAGTAGGCCTACTAAAGAATCTAGTAAAAACATCATAATTACATGACATATGGCAGGGACGCATTTTTTTGTTTTAAATCTTAATGCTTTTAAATCTTAAATTTGTCTATGTATATCATGTCATCTCCACCACACTTTGTCATTTCCATCACAACACATATTTTAAGTTAAAAATGTAAAAATAATACAACATACAACATTTCTGGAAAATTAATGAATTGAATATTTTGGCTGATATGTGTAATATTTAATAAAATACATTTGGAACGGGGGTGCTGTGGCGCAACAGGCTACAGCGCCCGTACCATGTACGGGTCCAAGTGCCCATGGGGACCCGTACCATGTACGGGTCCAAGTGCCCATGGGGACCCAGGTTCGAATCCGACCTGCGGTCATCTCCCGATCCCACCCTATCTCTCTCTCTCCCACTCACTTCCTGTCAATCTTCACTGTCCTGTCAGAATAAAGGCAAAAAGCCCAAAAAATATACTTAAAAAATAAATAAATAAATACATTTGGAACAGTAGATGTTATTTTTGCTTGAAAACACATGTTTTGTTGTGTTTTGGAAACATGTGATTGGGCAGTCGTGGCCTACTGGTTAGGGCTTCGGACTTGTAACCGGAGGGTTGCCAACCAGTAGGAACAGCTGAAGTGCCCTTGAGCAAGGCACCTAACCCCTCGCTGCTCCCCGAGCGTGGCTGTAGCAGGCAGCTCACTGCATTGGGATTAGTGTGTGCTTCACCTCACTGTGTGTTCACTGTGTACTGAGTGTATTTCACTAATTCACGGATTGAGATAAATGCAGAGACCAAATTTCCCTCACGGGATATACTTACTTATACTGGAAATGACAGTTAGACTTTTGGAATAAAATGTAAAAAATATATATTATTCAAGTGAAATCTTTACAGCCACTATTAGGGCAAGTTTCTAGAAAGAGTAGATAATTAAACCATGCAAAAAGATTTTTACTGAAAGATGTTACATTTTCTGAAAATTACCAGGTCAAAGAGTACCATAGTTGAAGAATAACCCTGCAGCAATAGCATATGTCTTATATTAACGTCAATTCCAGTTTTGTTAACACGGATAGGAAGCCAAGTTGTAGCTCCGAACTTACTGACAATAGCCTAAGCATGATCAATGGCAACATCTCTGATAGGCCTGCCTATACAGAGAGATGAAGAGACTGTCTGACTGACTTTTGTTCAAAAAAGTGAAATAATACTGTTCATAATATTTGTCCCCTCAGGACCAGATGGCTGTGTGACATGTTTTCAGTTCTGTGCAAGGAACCACCATCACACCATGGTAAGTGATAACTTACTTGTCCTCCATTTACTAGTGTCACAATGTAGCCAACGTGTAGCCTATATTATTATAAGTTATAGGGATATTTTGTAAGCATTTATTTACCAATGAGAATAGCCTAGCCTAATGTTATCCCTTTGCATCTCTCCACAGGGATACAAAGGCTAGGGTTGAGTGATGTTTTTGTATCAAAGAAGGGATGACACCTTAGACTTATTTGATGTGGCATTTTCAAAATGTGTTGGCTATGCAGGTCATGTGACACCTCTTCCGAGACACAGGCTCAGTTACTTTGCCATTATTAGTTAAATCACAGTCAGTTTTCAAGGGTCAGCCCATTACCATGCATACACCACTCACGCATTTGCTCATTCCAGTCTATTAATGCACTGAACATTCATCTCTCACGATTTCATAGAAAGACAGAGCAGGAGGTTGCATATCAGGAGCGTGAAGGAATTAATCTTGTGTTTACATGTACATGTTGCATTTACAGCAGAAGGAAAATTACTCTGCAGGCCCTTCCCATCTTCCTGTGGGAAGATGGATTTTTTAAGACCTGGAATGTAAGTTTTTGATTAAATTGTGTGTCCTCTTTCACTCTTTCTTCTTTTTTTACTTTGTCTTCTCTATATATCTCTATTTCTATTCAGCCCTCTCTGATACTACCTTGCAGCCAAAAGACAACAACCACAACCATCTTCCTAGCCACCAGAATAGCAATTAAATCATACTACAGTAATTCACCAAGAATGTCATATTTGGGAATTTTACCTTAACTTTTCATTCACTGGTATTTCATATTATATTAAATACACATGTAGTGTTTTTCATTGACTATTCTACTCAACTAATTACTGTCATGTTCTTCAGGCAGAAGAAATTGACCTGCCAGACTTCTCTGATGCAGCTGTAGCTATTCTCACTGTCTCGGGTGATACAGACACCCTTGTGAAGTTTGGTCCTGCTATCCATTCTATAGTTCTTGACGGAGATATTGTTGTGTGTGATATAGCAGAGTTGACAGAGACATAATTTGGCTATTTGGCTTAATATATGCACTTCATCTCGATTATCCAAAGCAATTGTCCTACACATTTAATTTCATTCAAAAAAGTATAATGGGTTTGGAAGACCTGAAGCGGTTACCTCCTAGACTGCTTAGCCTTAAAAATAAATTGCTGATGATGGATGAGTAAGCATTCTGTTTTCCAAATCTCATGGTTGGTACTGCCAGCATGTTAATACTCAAGCAAGCAATGGAGCTTTTCGCTTTTATTTATGTTGGCCTATTATTTTGTTATTTGAGTATTATTACCTTTGTTGAAGTGGTAAAAGGTTGTTATTTCTTTGATGTTCTGTATTAACCGCATTGCTGGGGATGTTGTTCTGTTAGAATTCTAATGGAATTCTTAAATAAATGGAATCTGCATTGAAATTGTCTTTTGAGTTTTTTTTTATTTGAATCATACAAATAAAATATTTTTGATTTTGAGGTAAATAGTAAACCTAAACAGTCAAAAAATGTGTTTCAATAGAGTGAAGTCAACTTAAAAATATAAGAGACTGAAGTGACAATGTTTGTGACCATTTTGTTAGTTTTAACAATGGTTTCAAAATGATCAGGTTCATTGAACTTATCAACGATTTAAGTAGCGATTACTTAAAATGTTTGTTTGTCAAATTATTATGTTTCAGTTCATCAACTTCCTAAAAAAATGAGTGTGAATAACTTCTAGTTTAGAGTAGTAATTACTTAAAATGTTTGTTTGTTGAAATTATTTGTTTTAATGTTGTTCATTTTCTCAAAGATTTGGAGTCTTAAGAGCTTGTCTGACTAATGTAACAATAACTTAAAACATCTATTTCTCACATTATTCTTTTTAATTTTATCCTTGTCCTTAAAGATTTTGAGCATTAAAAAAGTCTCATTTTAAGTAGAAATTACTTAAAATATTTTTTAACATAGCTAAATATTTTGAGGTAATCAGTTTCATCAAATATTTTGAGTTCATTGAACCTGTTGGGGTTTACAGTGTATTTGGGGTATTTTTATATTTTGATAGTTGTACTTTTTAGCATGACTTTTTAGTCTTGTATAATAAACTACTTCTAGTAAGGACTTAAAAATTTTTTGATTGTCCGGTCGCTCTCTAAATGGAAACATTTTCCTTCCGGTGTCTGTGGAATAACCCAACTTCTTGTGGACTTAAAATCAAATATCTGTGGAATAGTCGTGATTCTCTTGTGTTGAAAATGGCTGCAGAGTTCCACTGGAGTTTAGATGTAAGATAAAGAGGGTGTTACTCTCATAAAAGTGTTTTCGCTTCTTCTGTCTGACAGAAAAGGGAGCTCTTACTACACTGATGAAAGGCTTTAGCATTGATGTGACATGTTGGCTGAGGTGTTAGGGGTAATACTTGTATAATTGTTTTAATTGTTAATTTCGACGTTTGAGTATCCCATAACCTGATGGTGGATGCTAATGAGGAAACGTTACAATCCTTATTCTTCTAGATTTGGAGGCTGCTGTCCTTCAATGTCTGCAGTAAGCTCCTCGGGATGTTTTACCAGACTATTGTTGCCAGCATCCCCTTCTATGCTGTGGTATGCTGGGGAGGAAGCACAAAGAAGAAGGATGTTGGGCGACTACACAGGCTGGTAAGGAAAGCTGGCTCTGTAGTGGGAGCCGAACTGGAGTGTATCACTTCAATATCAGATAAAAGGACCCTGAAGAAACTGATCAACATTTTGGACAATGAGTGTCATCCACTCCACAGCACTATCACAAATCAGAAGAGCTTGATCAGCTGAAGACTTCGCTCACTATCATGCACAACTGACAGACATTTGTCCCCAGGGCCATTGAACTGTTCAATGTTTCACTTAAGGGAAGAGGAGAGAGAGACTTCTCTGCATAGCCTGGATTGTATACGCACTTCAAAGTCAAAGTCAAAGTCAAAGTCAGCTTTATTGTCAATTTCTTCACATGTTCCAGACATACAAAGAGATCGAAATTACGTTTCTCACTATCCCACGGTGGAGACAAGACATATTTTAACAATTTTAAGTCCACAGACAAACATAACATTCAAGTAAACAAAAAAGTAAGTAAATAAGTAAATAAGAGGGCACATATAATGAAAAAAAATAAGAGCAGCAAAATTTGGTTGAATTGTGCATAGACAGTCAATAAAATAAAATACTAGTGCAAAGTCAGGCCAATAAGAGGCTGAGGTAGTTCTGTTTGACCTAAGTAAGAATACTTAACACTTTATACTTAATACTTGACCAATGGCTGTAAGCCTATTACTTCAACCTTCATGCACTGATATAGTTTTTTTTATATTAGTTTGGCTACATTATTCTCTTATATGTCCATATTTATTTTATGCTGGTCTCTAGACTTTATTCTTGCACTGTTGCACTGTTGGACTTACTTATTTGCACATGGTGCATGCTTTACTAGAACCTAGCAGAGTATATAGCCTACACACATTTGGACTTGTCTATTATTTGAACTTGTTGGCAAAGTGAAACTAACTTCACCGTGGTGTCAATGGTCAATGACAAAACAGTTATACACAGTTAATTACTTTTACTATTGACTGACAACGGGTTACCATCGAAAAGCCTGAAAAAAGCAACACTTACCCCAATAATATTCAAATGATTAAAAAAAAACCTGAGGACATTTATCCTGCAGAGGAGCTGCTGCTTACATCTCGTGTCAGTGTGTCTTCAGCTATGCTGTATACTCTGTATCATATTTTTTGCATTTTCATGCACTGTATTTCCTTCAGGATATGCTTTTCTAGTTTCAATATATTTTTCAAACGACTATTTTAAACAATCATTTTAATACTTAATATAGGCCTAATTTACGATGTGCATCTATTGCCCATGCAGCACAGCGAATCAAAGTTAATACATTAGGCTAGGCCTACTTTCCATTTTGCATACGTTCAGTTGTAGGCTATAAAGCTTGACTGAAACATTGTAAAACAATTAGTTATTTTAAAAATGTATGGGAAGAGTGAAATCACCTATTAGTTTTGACGGGTCCTCGCATGTTTCTGCTGAAAAACTGCTAGTTTCATCCTGAGCTGCACATTAGGAATGCATTTAAAGATGCGGTTATTTAAAAAAACAAAATGTAGCCAGTCGCCCGCATTCAAACAAACGTAATATGCGATTATATTTCACAACTTTGTGAAGTACTGTGACTGGGAAAGGCTGGCAAGAAAACCGCAGGGGATTCACTTCCCTGTTAGGTAGGCCTATGCTAGACCAGCAACACACTGGAGAGACGCATGTTGACATCAAACTATGGAACGAACGCAAGTTTACCCAACTGCTGTTGCCGCTGTCATTTTTGTGGCGTTTCTTCCGTTTTTCATGCCCTGAATGGTCATTCGGTTTCATGTTCATCTTCTTAATGTATCAGGCACTGTCGCTATAACTGTATAGGGCAGGGCTCGAATTATCTTTTTGTCTTTAAGGGGGTCTCTCTATCTCATAAAAAGTTGGCACACCCCGCGCATATAGCCTAACAAGGCGATACAATGAAATAGCCTAGGCGCAAGTGGCGCTTTTGCGCGGTACAGTATGCGCACGGTAGGCCTAGGCTTTACCTTGACACACGCACACAACAGACATAGATTTTTCATAGACATTGATTACTTTTTAATTAATTTCAACATATTATTGATTATAATATATCTCATTTCAATTTCACAATACAAATAAATAGACTAAACGATTTCGTCTGTGCCATTCTCAATTTTTATCAACGTAACTCGTTTAAACCAGACCACCGTCTCAGATAGGCTATCCTCAGTGTCAAACACAATAATGCATGAAGTGTAACTTATACACAGGGGAAAAAGCACTAACTGACAGAAATGAATAAAGCCAGCCAAACTATGTTCTAGTATGCTAATGTGTTGAACCGTGGAAAATTAACAGACAAACAATTTTGGAGTTTGCACTGAGAGGTGTTTCAAAATAGCTGGGAACTTTCCGGAGCTCTGAATGGCAGAGGATAGCTAGATCATCAGACAACACAATCATTGTAGGCTGCATTATGGGCCATAATTTATGGCTTTGTCAATCAACATAGAATAGGTGAAGCGCAAGTTCAACAGCAAACAGGACTTTTCAGCACGTATTAAACCACGTAGGCTAGCCCAATGAACGCCTATGCAAATAGACAACACTCACATCAAAGCAGGGTGACTTCTTCAGATTTGCGAGTGCTGTCAAATCGATACGGTTTGCTCATATAGTCTAGTGGTGTGGTGGTGAAGTGTCATGCTGCGTTCAAGAGTGTTGTGTAGGTCTACGTCCCGTAGTAGCCTATATTTTAATTTAACATCTTTAATGGTAAGAGATCGCACAGGGATGGATAATGAGCGGTTGTTTAAGATTAAATTACAATGCCAGACACCTTCAGATATGAGAGACCCCCTCAGGTTTTTGACTTTGTTGCTTTCATGAGACCCAGTCCTCACTCTATGGGAGCTCGGCTCCCTCTGGCTCCCACGTAATTCGAGCACTGCTATAGGGCCTACTAACTTGTCTGTCACTAGCTTGACTCAAGAGGAGACGGGGGAGGGGGCCTTCATTAACTTGCAGGGCCCTACGCAACTTGCGTAGTGTGCGTATAGGGAGAACCGGCGTATAGGGAGAACCGGCGTATAGGGAGAAGCGGCGTATAGGGAGAACCGGCCCTGATTTCCCCCCCTCGGATAGGGCAACGTGAGTGGAGACCTGAGCAGCCCCCATGTGCACGTCTGCTAGGCCTACTGTACATGATGCCTTAAAGGAAATGTTGATCAGGAACAGCGGCAGTTTTAAAAGAAGCCAACAATGTGAAAAAACAGCTAAAGTGCCATCATACACCAAATATGCAGATGCCTACATGTACTGTATACATGATGAGGAGCTAAAGTGCCATCATACACCAAATATGCAGATGCCTACATGTACTGTATACATGATGAGGAGCTAAAGTGCCATCATACACCAAATATGCAGATGCCTACATGTACTGTATACATGATGAGGAGCTAAAGTGCCATCATACACCAAATATGCAGATGCCTACATGTACTGTATACATGATGAGGAGCTAAAGTGCCATCATACACCAAATATGCAGATGCCTACATGTACTGTATACATGATGAGGAGCTAAAGAGCAACTTTCAACAGAATGTTTCCCAAGAGCCAGGAAGGAATGTGAGGTAGCCATTAGTTAGGCCTACATGGTAAAAAAAGCAAAGCCTGAGTAATGCATTAATAAATGAAAATGACTTCCATTTAAGATAATGAATTATCATGTGGGGCCCTTCTAATGGAACTGTTACAAACAAATGACATGAGTTTTTATAAAACATAAATGTGACCATACTATTGAGTCAGAGTCACTAGCTGCACCAATGATTGCAGCTTTTGAGATTTGGTAATTGCATTTATTCAAATTTCTTAGCATTCTTATAATGCTAATCACGGTTTTTAAGATAAACAAAATTAAATTCCTTCATGTCCTCTGGCACTTACTAGGTCCCTGGTTTAGGGTGAGAGAAGTATAACACACACACACACACACACACACACACCTCCACCTCTACTTTATGGAGTGGTTATGGAACACATATGAAGTTTAATGTAATGTATTTATATAAACATAAGAAGACATACGAACTGGAATATGCAGTAACTATGGTGACATATTTATAATATAAATGGCCGCTTGGTGGTTAGTATAGTAAAATCTTCTTTTGTCTCTGGATGGTACAGTTGGCAACAGCCGGGGGGTACAGTTGGCACCAAGCGAAGCGGAGGGTAGAGAGGTGGCATTGGTCCCTGGTTCACATGCGCTTGTAGACGTGGATGAGCCGGTTGCACTTGGGGCAGTGGTGATGGACGTCCTTTACAGAGTCCACGCAGAACGGAATCAGACAGCATGGCCAGCACCTGCAGCAGCATGGAGAGAGGACGTCACACACACACACACACACAGACATCATGTACACACACACACACACACACAGACATCATGTACACACACACACACACACATCATCACACACACACACACACATCATCATCATCACACACACACACATACACATCATGTACACATCATGTACACACACACACATCATGTACACACACACACACACACACACACACACATCATGTACACACACACAGACACACACATCATGTACAAACACACACACAGACAGACACAAAAAAACACACACACATGCACAGACACACAAACACACATCATGTACACACACACACACACACACACACACACACACACACACACACATACACACATCATGTACACACACACACACACACATCATGTACACACACAAACACACACACACACACAAACACACATCATGTACACACACACACACACACACACACACACACACACACACACACAAACACACACACACACATCATGTACACACACACACACACAAACACACACACACACATCATGTACACACACACACACACAAACACACACACACACACACATCATGTACACACACACACACACACATCATGTACACACACACACACACAAACACACACCTGTTGTCTCTCTTTTGTGTTTGTGTATGTGTGAGCATGTGTCTCTCTGTGTGAGTCTGAATGTGTATATAATGTGTACGTGTGTGTGTGTATCCAGTATGTGTGTAACAGAGGTCGTAATTCGTCCACCGCTCACGGCCCTCGAACCCGCACACCTCCACACACACGGCCCTCGAACCCGCCACCTCCACACACACCGGCCCTCGAACCCGCCACCTCCACACACACCGGCATGGGAGTCGAACCCGCCACCTCCACACACACCGGCATGGGAGTCGAACGCTCTAACCCGCCACCTCCACACACACCGGCATGGGAGTCGAACGCTCTAACCCGCCACCTCCACACACACCGGCATGGGAGTCGAACGCTCTAACCCGACACCTCCACACACACCGGCATGGGAGTGGAACGCTCTAACCACTGAGCTAAAAGCCCAGGCTTCCAACTTAGCGGTTAGAAGCGCTCTTAAGGTTAGGGCTGTGAGGATTTACAAGCGCAACTAGCATGCTAGCTCAGTTCAACTCCGTTACATGTGTGTTGGTAAACCTCCCTCCTGATGTCTCAAGAGTAGTGCAGGCTAGCAGCCTGGACGTTTAGCTTGATTGCTAACATGCTCGACATCTGATCCGAGGTGCTGCTGTTAGCAGCTTGGACGTTTAGCTTGATTGCTAGCATGCTCGACATCTGATCTGACGTGCTGTTGTTAGCAGTCTGGACGTTTAGCTTGATTGCTAGCATGCTCGACATCTGATCCGAGGTTATGCTGTTAGCAGCCTGGACGTTTTGCTTGATTGCCTGCTGTTAGCAGCCTGGACGTTTAGCTTGATTGCTAGCATGCTGGACATCTGATCCGAGGTGCTGCAAGTCCGGGCGTGTGCAGGGCTGAACGGCAAGGTTTAACACAACGCAGGTTACATGTAGATCTGTGTGTGTGTGTGTGTGTGTGTGTGTGTGTGTGTGTGCACATCTGTGTGTGTATAAGAGAGTGTGTGTGTGTGTGGTGTGTGTGTATGTACATCTTTGTGTGTAAGAGAGAGAGAATGAGTGTGTGTGTGTGTGTATGTACATCTTTGTGTGTAAGAGAGAGTGAGAGAGAGATAGTGTGTGTGTGTGTGTGTGTGTACATGATGTTTGTGTGTGTTTTTGTGTGTGTGTGTGTGTGTTACTAACCCCACAATACAGAGTCCTCCACTGACGAGCCAGGTCAGCAGTCCGTTCTCCGGGACTGTGCGAGTGACCACGTTCTCCTGACAGTGAGGACACACCATCTGACCAGGGGCCTCCCCCAGATTAGGGGCAATCACCACCGTGGTCACAGCAACTGAGAGAGAGAGAGAGAGAGAGAGGGGGAGAGAGAGAGAGAGAGAGGGAATGTGAGAGAGAGGGAGAGAGAGAGAGGGAGAGGGGGGGAGAGAGAGGGGGAGAGAATTGAATTTTAAATACAACTTTAATGAACTAGGCTTTCACATTGTGTTACAGAAAGATCATTCTCTTTAAGAGTCAAGCTTCTTTTTGTCAATCATAACAAACTACAAATAAAAGAAACACAAAAGAACACAAAATAATAAAATAAAATAAATAAATAAATAAGGACTTAATTAAACCACATGTTCTCCATAAACCAGTTCACCACTCTTAACAGAGCACAAAGCTTCCCTGTAACACCATACCTCCTCAAAAATATCCAAGTCTTTCATTTCAGCATAGTATTTAAAATCTATCAAAATCCTCGACTTCACCAGCCTTTTAAACACACACACTGGATCATGATCAGATGCATCTTCAATTATACTTCTTCTACTAACCCATATTGCCATCTTTGCTTTCCCCAGTATGAAATTTAGTAACTGAGAGCAAGACTTGCGCTTTTGAGTGTACTTAACTCCCAAGATAAAAACATGCGGAGTAAAAACCAAACCAAAACATGTAAAAATACACTCCAACACTTGGAACAAGTGGCACAATACCGTGTAAGACCTTCCACTGTAAATCCCCATATTTCTTAGTTAACGGTGGTTTATAAAAAGTTCTCCAATTTGGTTTAACACTCTCATCTAGCGAAAACTTGGCACGCCATGGTGTGTCAGTCCTTGCATTAAGTTTTAATTTGTTCAACACCTTAACACAGACTTTGTAAAAATCTTTACCATCAGTTTCATCCAGATAAATGTTTTCAAAACAAGATACATTCAACAAAGGTCCATCACACCCATCAAACTGTGGCATGACATTCAATTTTGGAAACAGAGAACCATCATTCATTTCAGAACTGTCAGCACAGAAAAGTTGCAACATGTCACACTCCTTCTTTGTTAAGACTCCTTTCCATTTGTTTAACAACTGTGCCACAACTCGTGTTGATTTCATATGTAAAGCGGTAGCTACAGGTTCAACAACATCAAGTTCAGGGCCTGCTAGAGATACTAGGTTCCCCAAAGTTTTAAGTCCATGGCTTTCCAAAATGTGGTCCAATGGCAGAGCTGACTCCCTTGATAGATCCAGCTTAGCCCCCCTTGTCAATGGCTCTTTCAACAGTAAGGGTGCAGATATTGAAAATTCACATCTCTGTATTTTAACAGAGAGTCCACAATAGAATGATGGTAGATTCTTGAAAGGTAGTCTCTTGGGGTCCATTAAGAAAAGGGAGATATCCAACTGTAAACCTCCCAATCTGTGCAATATACTATAGGCCAAAGGTCTCCACAATAAGTCTGTTGGGCCTACAAGCAGTCTTTGAAGAAACTGAAGGCGGAAAGCAGCAACTCGACTGATCAGATGAACAAGTCCTTGGCCTCCCTCATCTTTAGGTAAAAACAACACACTTTGGGGAATCCAATGCAGCTTATCCCAAAAGAAATTCACCATTTCAGTTTGAATATCAGACAATAACTTCTGGGGAGGATTCAACACCATTAAATGATTCCAAAGTGAGGATGCCACCAAATTATTACATATTAAAACACGCCCCCTATAGGACATGTGAGGTAATAACCAAGACCATCTTTTGAGACGTCCTTTCACTTTTTCTAGGACCCCTTCCCAATTTGTCTGTTCTGTTTGACTGTCACCCAAAAAAACACCCAAGTACCTAAATCCATTCCTGCCTGATTTTAGTCCTTGGGGTAGCTTTAGTGTCCTGCCTTCCCATTTTCCACCCAACAGTGCTTCGCTTTTGTCCCAATTAACCTTTGCTGATGACAACTTCCCAAAATTTGTAACTGTATTGGTTAAAACATTTACATCTTCTTGATTCTTTACAAAGACCACCAGATCATCAGCATAAGCAGATAACAGATATTTTGAACCACAAAGAGAAAAACCAGAAATGACCATCCTCAATTTATGCAGTATTGCAAGAGAATACAACATACCAGAGAGTGAACAACCTTGTCTTATTCCCCTCTGAGCTTTAAAAGGAGAACATAAACCACCGTTAAATTTAAGGATACTTTCAGCACCACAATACAAAACCTTAATATTGTCAACAAAGCCTGGGCTGAAACCAAAAGCTGTTAAAGTTTTCCATAAGTATTTGTGCTCAACCCGATCAAATGCTTTCTCTTGATCAAGAGAAATCAGTCCTGTATCCATGCCAAATAATCCTGAGACGTCCAAAATATCTCGAATTAAAGCAATGTTATCAAAGATTGATCTGCCAGGAATACAGTACGTTTGATCTCTATGGACCACTTGCTCCATTACGTTTCTTAGTCTAATAGCCAGTGCTTTAGAAAAGATCTTCAAATCAGTACAAAAAAGTGCCACAGGTCTCCAATTTTTTATCTCGTGGAGATCACCTTTTTTGGGTAGTAGAGTAAGGACTGCCCTCCTACAACTCAATGGTAACTCAGCTTTAGTCAGGCTGTCATTTAAAACATCTAGCAGATCATCTCCAATCACTGCCCAGAATGTCCTAAAAAACTCTACTGGAAGCCCATCAATGCTAGGTGATTTCCCACTCTCCATGGTCTTAAGAGAAACACTGAGCTCCTCTAAAGACAGTGGTCGTCCTAATTCTTTTGCACTGCTGTTCGAAATTTTAGGAAGCCCATCAAAGAACTCCTCTTCAATTTCTGGCTGCTCACTGTATTCAGAGGAAAACAAGTCAGCATAAAAACTGACTGCTCGTCTCCGAATCTCAGCAGGCTCTTTTAGCAAATTCCCAGATTGTGAACGCAGAGCATGTATGCAACGTCGCTGACCATTCTTTCGCTCCTGACTAAAAAAGAAACGGGATGGAGCGTCCATCTCAGTCAAACTCTGAAATCTTGATCTCACTAGGGCACCCTGTGCCTTCAAGCCTAACAAGTCAGCCAATGCACCTTTTTTAACTTTGAGTGCCTCATTATGGTTTTGATCTCCTGTGGTTTCCATCAAATTTTGGAGTTCTACTATCTCTATCTCAAGATTTGTCATAGATCGGGTTATGTCTTTTGTGACACTGAAAGTATATTGCTGACAAAACTGTTTTATCTGCACCTTCCCATAATCCCACCATTGCTGAAGAGATGGAAAAAAAGTCTTACAGTTTCTAAAATCATTCCAAAAAAACAAAAAAGTTGTTCTAAAATTAGCATCACTCAACAAAGTGGTGTTAAGGTGCCAATAAGCACTCCTGGGCTTAATTAGCCTCATGCCTACACCACACTGTACCAGACAATGGTCGGAAAAAGAAACAGGACTGATCTTACAATTCCTAAAAATGTTAAGCTGATGCTTAAAACAATAAAATCTATCAAGACGGGCTAAAGAAATCAAATTGTCTCTTGCATGTGCCCATGTATATTGCCTTAAATTATTAAAATTTCTCCAAGTATCAGCAAGTTCATGTTTTTTTATTAATTCCACAAGTCTCTTTCGTGATGCAAGATGTGGTTCTGGATGATTTCTATCTGTACTTAGTTCTGTACAATTGAAATCACCTGCCATAACTAAGTAATCATCTTTACTACAATCACTTAATACTTCACATAATTTATTTAAGAAAAGCATTCTTTCCATCCCAGATGAGGGAGCATACACACATAAAAAAACAAAAGCACAATGTTCAAAAATAGCTCTTACTTTCAAAAGTCTTCCATCTATAATGTTGTCAACTGAGAAATCTAGTGGAATCCAACTTGTAGAGATGAGTAAAGCCACACCCCCACTTAAAGCAGATTTATGACTAAAAAAGACTTTTCCATTCCACTC